>NC_134516.1:26234821-26359821 GCF_027942865.1 Odontesthes bonariensis | reverse complement strand
TCAGAAGCCAAGCAGAGTCGGCCCTGGTTAGTACTTGGATGGGAGACCGCCTGGGAATACCAGGTGCTGTAAGCCTTTTGGCTTCTCCAGGCGCATGCAGTTTGGCTACGTCAAATGCAAAACTAGTCCCTGTTTGACTTTTTGGAACTTGTCCTTTCTGAGGACAAAGTTAAATGTATGAGGATCAAAGCCAACAATGGCCTGGGACATCTCAGCAGATCCAGGATCAGCAACATGGAGACTGAGAGCCAAACAGAAACAGAGGTGTCTGCCAACCAATCAGCAGCAGCCCAAGCTGGTTAACTTCCTGGTGTCTGTGTGGCACACGGTAATGGTCAGATGTTACATGCAGGCCGCAGAGAGAAGAGAAAAAAGCTTACAGCACCTGGTATTCCCAAGCGGTCTCCCATCCAAGTACTAACCAGGCCCGACCCTGCTTGGCTTCCGAGATCGGACGAGATCGGGCGTGTTCAGGGCGGTGTGGCCGTAAGCCACAGTCCCTGTGACAAATATATGTTATATGGGTGCTGGAACCATACGTTTCCCCTATTTTTACCAGAGAGCTGGCTTGAGAGGCTGCTGTTGAGCCTGCACGTTGACTTCCCTGATGTGATTGTTCTTTGCAGCTGAAAATGGGACTCTCAGATAACTTAGTGTCTGTCAAAAGCCTCTGTTCCCTGTGTGTAGTTTTGTGTCCGTTGTCATATAGAGAAACCAGGGAAGCTCAATCCCACGACATGCTCATAAACTGCGTCTTCTCTAAACAGTATAGTTCTATTTTACAAGTCGGAATACAATAACAGATTCTGTTTCAGAATCTATAAAGAGCTGGTTTGTGATTCCATTGCTGGCTTACGGCCACACCACCCTGAACACGCCTGATCTCGTCAGATCTCAGAAGCCAAGCAGAGTCGGGCCTGGTTAGTACTTGGATGGGAGACCGCCTGGGAATACCAGGTGCTGTAAGCCTTTTGGCTTCTCCAGGCGCATGCAGTTTGGCTACGTCAAATGCAAAACTAGTCCCTGTTTGACTTTTTGGAACTTGTCCTTTCTGAGGACAAAGTTAAATGTATGAGGATCAAAGCCAACAATGGCCTGGGACATCTCAGCAGATCCAGGATCAGCAACATGGAGACTGAGAGCCAAACAGAAACAGAGGTGTCTGCCAACCAATCAGCAGCAGCCCAAGCTGGTTAACTTCCTGGTGTCTGTGTGGCACACGGTAATGGTCAGATGTTACATGCAGGCCGCAGAGAGAAGAGAAAAAAGCTTACAGCACCTGGTATTCCCAAGCGGTCTCCCATCCAAGTACTAACCAGGCCCGACCCTGCTTGGCTTCCGAGATCGGACGAGATCGGGCGTGTTCAGGGCGGTGTGGCCGTAAGCCACAGTCCCTGTGACAAATATATGTTATATGGGTGCTGGAACCATACGTTTCCCCTATTTTTACCAGAGAGCTGGCTTGAGAGGCTGCTGTTGAGCCTGCACGTTGACTTCCCTGATGTGATTGTTCTTTGCAGCTGAAAATGGGACTCTCAGATAACTTAGTGTCTGTCAAAAGCCTCTGTTCCCTGTGTGTAGTTTTGTGTCCGTTGTCATATAGAGAAACCAGGGAAGCTCAATCCCACGACATGCTCATAAACTGCGTCTTCTCTAAACAGTATAGTTCTATTTTACAAGTCGGAATACAATAACAGATTCTGTCTCAGAATCTATAAAGAGCTGGTTTGTGATTCCATTGCTGGCTTACGGCCACACCACCCTGAACACGCCTGATCTCGTCAGATCTCAGAAGCCAAGCAGAGTCGGGCCTGGTTAGTACTTGGATGGGAGACCGCCTGGGAATACCAGGTGCTGTAAGCCTTTTGGCTTCTCCAGGCGCATGCAGTTTGGCTACGTCAAATGCAAAACTAGTCCCTGTTTGACTTTTTGGAACTTGTCCTTTCTGAGGACAAAGTTAAATGTATGAGGATCAAAGCCAACAATGGCCTGGGACATCTCAGCAGATCCAGGATCAGCAACATGGAGACTGAGAGCCAAACAGAAACAGAGGTGTCTGCCAACCAATCAGCAGCAGCCCAAGCTGGTTAACTTCCTGGTGTCTGTGTGGCACACGGTGATGGTCAGATGTTACATGCAGGCCGCAGAGAGAAGAGAAAAAAGCTTACAGCACCTGGTATTCCCAAGCGGTCTCCCATCCAAGTACTAACCAGGCCCGACCCTGCTTGGCTTCCGAGATCGGACGAGATCGGGCGTGTTCAGGGCGGTGTGGCCGTAAGCCACAGTCCCTGTGACAAATATATGTTATATGGGTGCTGGAACCATACGTTTCCCCTATTTTTACCAGAGAGCTGGCTTGAGAGGCTGCTGTTGAGCCTGCACGTTGACTTCCCTGATGTGATTGTTCTTTGCAGCTGAAAATGGGACTCTCAGATAACTTAGTGTCTGTCAAAAGCCTCTGTTCCCTGTGTGTAGTTTTGTGTCCGTTGTCATATAGAGAAACCAGGGAAGCTCAATCCCACGACATGCTCATAAACTGCGTCTTCTCTAAACAGTATAGTTCTATTTTACAAGTCGGAATACAATAACAGATTCTGTTTCAGAATCTATAAAGAGCTGGTTTGTGATTCCATTGCTGGCTTACGGCCACACCACCCTGAACACGCCTGATCTCGTCAGATCTCAGAAGCCAAGCAGAGTCGGCCCTGGTTAGTACTTGGATGGGAGACCGCCTGGGAATACCAGGTGCTGTAAGCCTTTTGGCTTCTCCAGGCGCATGCAGTTTGGCTACGTCAAATGCAAAACTAGTCCCTGTTTGACTTTTTGGAACTTGTCCTTTCTGAGGACAAAGTTAAATGTATGAGGATCAAAGCCAACAATGGCCTGGGACATCTCAGCAGATCCAGGATCAGCAACATGGAGACTGAGAGCCAAACAGAAACAGAGGTGTCTGCCAACCAATCAGCAGCAGCCCAAGCTGGTTAACTTCCTGGTGTCTGTGTGGCACACGGTAATGGTCAGATGTTACATGCAGGCCGCAGAGAGAAGAGAAAAAAGCTTACAGCACCTGGTATTCCCAAGCGGTCTCCCATCCAAGTACTAACCAGGCCCGACCCTGCTTGGCTTCCGAGATCGGACGAGATCGGGCGTGTTCAGGGCGGTGTGGCCGTAAGCCACAGTCCCTGTGACAAATATATGTTATATGGGTGCTGGAACCATACGTTTCCCCTATTTTTACCAGAGAGCTGGCTTGAGAGGCTGCTGTTGAGCCTGCACGTTGACTTCCCTGATGTGATTGTTCTTTGCAGCTGAAAATGGGACTCTCAGATAACTTAGTGTCTGTCAAAAGCCTCTGTTCCCTGTGTGTAGTTTTGTGTCCGTTGTCATATAGAGAAACCAGGGAAGCTCAATCCCACGACATGCTCATAAACTGCGTCTTCTCTAAACAGTATAGTTCTATTTTACAAGTCGGAATACAATAACAGATTCTGTTTCAGAATCTATAAAGAGCTGGTTTGTGATTCCATTGCTGGCTTACGGCCACACCACCCTGAACACGCCTGATCTCGTCAGATCTCAGAAGCCAAGCAGAGTCGGGCCTGGTTAGTACTTGGATGGGAGACCGCCTGGGAATACCAGGTGCTGTAAGCCTTTTGGCTTCTCCAGGCGCATGCAGTTTGGCTACGTCAAATGCAAAACTAGTCCCTGTTTGACTTTTTGGAACTTGTCCTTTCTGAGGACAAAGTTAAATGTATGAGGATCAAAGCCAACAATGGCCTGGGACATCTCAGCAGATCCAGGATCAGCAACATGGAGACTGAGAGCCAAACAGAAACAGAGGTGTCTGCCAACCAATCAGCAGCAGCCCAAGCTGGTTAACTTCCTGGTGTCTGTGTGGCACACGGTGATGGTCAGATGTTACATGCAGGCCGCAGAGAGAAGAGAAAAAAGCTTACAGCACCTGGTATTCCCAAGCGGTCTCCCATCCAAGTACTAACCAGGCCCGACCCTGCTTGGCTTCCGAGATCGGACGAGATCGGGCGTGTTCAGGGCGGTGTGGCCGTAAGCCACAGTCCCTGTGACAAATATATGTTATATAGGTGCTGGAACCATACGTTTCCCCTATTTTTACCAGAGAGCTGGCTTGAGAGGCTGCTGTTGAGCCTGCACGTTGACTTCCCTGATGTGATTGTTCTTTGCAGCTGAAAATGGGACTCTCAGATAACTTAGTGTCTCTCAAAAGCCTCTGTTCCCTGTGTGTAGTTTTGTGTCCGTTGTCATATAGAGAAACCAGGGAAGCTCAATCCCACGACATGCTCATAAACTGCGTCTTCTCTAAACAGTATAGTTCTATTTTACAAGTCGGAATACAATAACAGATTCTGTCTCAGAATCTATAAAGAGCTGGTTTGTGATTCCATTGCTGGCTTACGGCCACACCACCCTGAACACGCCTGATCTCGTCAGATCTCAGAAGCCAAGCAGAGTCGGGCCTGGTTAGTACTTGGATGGGAGACCGCCTGGGAATATCAGGTGCTGTAAGCCTTTTGGCTTCTCCAGGCGCATGCAGTTTGGCTACGTCAAATGCAAAACTAGTCCCTGTTTGACTTTTTGGAACTTGTCCTTTCTGAGGACAAAGTTAAATGTATGAGGATCAAAGCCAACAATGGCCTGGGACATCTCAGCAGATCCAGGATCAGCAACATGGAGACTGAGAGCCAAACAGAAACAGAGGTGTCTGCCAACCAATCAGCAGCAGCCCAAGCTGGTTAACTTCCTGGTGTCTGTGTGGCACACGGTGATGGTCAGATGTTACATGCAGGCCGCAGAGAGAAGAGAAAAAAGCTTACAGCACCTGGTATTCCCAAGCGGTCTCCCATCCAAGTACTAACCAGGCCCGACCCTGCTTGGCTTCCGAGATCGGACGAGATCGGGCGTGTTCAGGGCGGTGTGGCCGTAAGCCACAGTCCCTGTGACAAATATATGTTATATGGGTGCTGGAACCATACGTTTCCCCTATTTTTACCAGAGAGCTGGCTTGAGAGGCTGCTGTTGAGCCTGCACGTTGACTTCCCTGATGTGATTGTTCTTTGCAGCTGAAAATGGGACTCTCAGATAACTTAGTGTCTGTCAAAAGCCTCTGTTCCCTGTGTGTAGTTTTGTGTCCGTTGTCATATAGAGAAACCAGGGAAGCTCAATCCCACGACATGCTCATAAACTGCGTCTTCTCTAAACAGTATAGTTCTATTTTACAAGTCGGAATACAATAACAGATTCTGTCTCAGAATCTATAAAGAGCTGGTTTGTGATTCCATTGCTGGCTTACGGCCACACCACCCTGAACACGCCTGATCTCGTCAGATCTCAGAAGCCAAGCAGAGTCGGGCCTGGTTAGTACTTGGATGGGAGACCGCCTGGGAATATCAGGTGCTGTAAGCCTTTTGGCTTCTCCAGGCGCATGCAGTTTGGCTACGTCAAATGCAAAACTAGTCCCTGTTTGACTTTTTGGAACTTGTCCTTTCTGAGGACAAAGTTAAATGTATGAGGATCAAAGCCAACAATGGCCTGGGACATCTCAGCAGATCCAGGATCAGCAACATGGAGACTGAGAGCCAAACAGAAACAGAGGTGTCTGCCAACCAATCAGCAGCAGCCCAAGCTGGTTAACTTCCTGGTGTCTGTGTGGCACACGGTGATGGTCAGATGTTACATGCAGGCCGCAGAGAGAAGAGAAAAAAGCTTACAGCACCTGGTATTCCCAAGCGGTCTCCCATCCAAGTACTAACCAGGCCCGACCCTGCTTGGCTTCCGAGATCGGACGAGATCGGGCGTGTTCAGGGCGGTGTGGCCGTAAGCCACAGTCCCTGTGACAAATATATGTTATATGGGTGCTGGAACCATACGTTTCCCCTATTTTTACCAGAGAGCTGGCTTGAGAGGCTGCTGTTGAGCCTGCACGTTGACTTCCCTGATGTGATTGTTCTTTGCAGCTGAAAATGGGACTCTCAGATAACTTAGTGTCTGTCAAAAGCCTCTGTTCCCTGTGTGTAGTTTTGTGTCCGTTGTCATATAGAGAAACCAGGGAAGCTCAATCCCACGACATGCTCATAAACTGCGTCTTCTCTAAACAGTATAGTTCTATTTTACAAGTCGGAATACAATAACAGATTCTGTCTCAGAATCTATAAAGAGCTGGTTTGTGATTCCATTGCTGGCTTACGGCCACACCACCCTGAACACGCCTGATCTCGTCAGATCTCAGAAGCCAAGCAGAGTCGGGCCTGGTTAGTACTTGGATGGGAGACCGCCTGGGAATACCAGGTGCTGTAAGCCTTTTGGCTTCTCCAGGCGCATGCAGTTTGGCTACGTCAAATGCAAAACTAGTCCCTGTTTGACTTTTTGGAACTTGTCCTTTCTGAGGACAAAGTTAAATGTATGAGGATCAAAGCCAACAATGGCCTGGGACATCTCAGCAGATCCAGGATCAGCAACATGGAGACTGAGAGCCAAACAGAAACAGAGGTGTCTGCCAACCAATCAGCAGCAGCCCAAGCTGGTTAACTTCCTGGTGTCTGTGTGGCACACGGTAATGGTCAGATGTTACATGCAGGCCGCAGAGAGAAGAGAAAAAAGCTTACAGCACCTGGTATTCCCAAGCGGTCTCCCATCCAAGTACTAACCAGGCCCGACCCTGCTTGGCTTCCGAGATCGGACGAGATCGGGCGTGTTCAGGGCGGTGTGGCCGTAAGCCACAGTCCCTGTGACAAATATATGTTATATGGGTGCTGGAACCATACGTTTCCCCTATTTTTACCAGAGAGCTGGCTTGAGAGGCTGCTGTTGAGCCTGCACGTTGACTTCCCTGATGTGATTGTTCTTTGCAGCTGAAAATGGGACTCTCAGATAACTTAGTGTCTGTCAAAAGCCTCTGTTCCCTGTGTGTAGTTTTGTGTCCGTTGTCATATAGAGAAACCAGGGAAGCTCAATCCCACGACATGCTCATAAACTGCGTCTTCTCTAAACAGTATAGTTCTATTTTACAAGTCGGAATACAATAACAGATTCTGTCTCAGAATCTATAAAGAGCTGGTTTGTGATTCCATTGCTGGCTTACGGCCACACCACCCTGAACACGCCTGATCTCGTCAGATCTCAGAAGCCAAGCAGAGTCGGGCCTGGTTAGTACTTGGATGGGAGACCGCCTGGGAATACCAGGTGCTGTAAGCCTTTTGGCTTCTCCAGGCGCATGCAGTTTGGCTACGTCAAATGCAAAACTAGTCCCTGTTTGACTTTTTGGAACTTGTCCTTTCTGAGGACAAAGTTAAATGTATGAGGATCAAAGCCAACAATGGCCTGGGACATCTCAGCAGATCCAGGATCAGCAACATGGAGACTGAGAGCCAAACAGAAACAGAGGTGTCTGCCAACCAATCAGCAGCAGCCCAAGCTGGTTAACTTCCTGGTGTCTGTGTGGCACACGGTAATGGTCAGATGTTACATGCAGGCCGCAGAGAGAAGAGAAAAAAGCTTACAGCACCTGGTATTCCCAAGCGGTCTCCCATCCAAGTACTAACCAGGCCCGACCCTGCTTGGCTTCCGAGATCGGACGAGATCGGGCGTGTTCAGGGCGGTGTGGCCGTAAGCCACAGTCCCTGTGACAAATATATGTTATATGGGTGCTGGAACCATACGTTTCCCCTATTTTTACCAGAGAGCTGGCTTGAGAGGCTGCTGTTGAGCCTGCACGTTGACTTCCCTGATGTGATTGTTCTTTGCAGCTGAAAATGGGACTCTCAGATAACTTAGTGTCTGTCAAAAGCCTCTGTTCCCTGTGTGTAGTTTTGTGTCCGTTGTCATATAGAGAAACCAGGGAAGCTCAATCCCACGACATGCTCATAAACTGCGTCTTCTCTAAACAGTATAGTTCTATTTTACAAGTCGGAATACAATAACAGATTCTGTCTCAGAATCTATAAAGAGCTGGTTTGTGATTCCATTGCTGGCTTACGGCCACACCACCCTGAACACGCCTGATCTCGTCAGATCTCAGAAGCCAAGCAGAGTCGGGCCTGGTTAGTACTTGGATGGGAGACCGCCTGGGAATACCAGGTGCTGTAAGCCTTTTGGCTTCTCCAGGCGCATGCAGTTTGGCTACGTCAAATGCAAAACTAGTCCCTGTTTGACTTTTTGGAACTTGTCCTTTCTGAGGACAAAGTTAAATGTATGAGGATCAAAGCCAACAATGGCCTGGGACATCTCAGCAGATCCAGGATCAGCAACATGGAGACTGAGAGCCAAACAGAAACAGAGGTGTCTGCCAACCAATCAGCAGCAGCCCAAGCTGGTTAACTTCCTGGTGTCTGTGTGGCACACGGTGATGGTCAGATGTTACATGCAGGCCGCAGAGAGAAGAGAAAAAAGCTTACAGCACCTGGTATTCCCAAGCGGTCTCCCATCCAAGTACTAACCAGGCCCGACCCTGCTTGGCTTCCGAGATCGGACGAGATCGGGCGTGTTCAGGGCGGTGTGGCCGTAAGCCACAGTCCCTGTGACAAATATATGTTATATGGGTGCTGGAACCATACGTTTCCCCTATTTTTACCAGAGAGCTGGCTTGAGAGGCTGCTGTTGAGCCTGCACGTTGACTTCCCTGATGTGATTGTTCTTTGCAGCTGAAAATGGGACTCTCAGATAACTTAGTGTCTGTCAAAAGCCTCTGTTCCCTGTGTGTAGTTTTGTGTCCGTTGTCATATAGAGAAACCAGGGAAGCTCAATCCCACGACATGCTCATAAACTGCGTCTTCTCTAAACAGTATAGTTCTATTTTACAAGTCGGAATACAATAACAGATTCTGTCTCAGAATCTATAAAGAGCTGGTTTGTGATTCCATTGCTGGCTTACGGCCACACCACCCTGAACACGCCTGATCTCGTCAGATCTCAGAAGCCAAGCAGAGTCGGGCCTGGTTAGTACTTGGATGGGAGACCGCCTGGGAATACCAGGTGCTGTAAGCCTTTTGGCTTCTCCAGGCGCATGCAGTTTGGCTACGTCAAATGCAAAACTAGTCCCTGTTTGACTTTTTGGAACTTGTCCTTTCTGAGGACAAAGTTAAATGTATGAGGATCAAAGCCAACAATGGCCTGGGACATCTCAGCAGATCCAGGATCAGCAACATGGAGACTGAGAGCCAAACAGAAACAGAGGTGTCTGCCAACCAATCAGCAGCAGCCCAAGCTGGTTAACTTCCTGGTGTCTGTGTGGCACACGGTGATGGTCAGATGTTACATGCAGGCCGCAGAGAGAAGAGAAAAAAGCTTACAGCACCTGGTATTCCCAAGCGGTCTCCCATCCAAGTACTAACCAGGCCCGACCCTGCTTGGCTTCCGAGATCGGACGAGATCGGGCGTGTTCAGGGCGGTGTGGCCGTAAGCCACAGTCCCTGTGACAAATATATGTTATATGGGTGCTGGAACCATACGTTTCCCCTATTTTTACCAGAGAGCTGGCTTGAGAGGCTGCTGTTGAGCCTGCACGTTGACTTCCCTGATGTGATTGTTCTTTGCAGCTGAAAATGGGACTCTCAGATAACTTAGTGTCTGTCAAAAGCCTCTGTTCCCTGTGTGTAGTTTTGTGTCCGTTGTCATATAGAGAAACCAGGGAAGCTCAATCCCACGACATGCTCATAAACTGCGTCTTCTCTAAACAGTATAGTTCTATTTTACAAGTCGGAATACAATAACAGATTCTGTTTCAGAATCTATAAAGAGCTGGTTTGTGATTCCATTGCTGGCTTACGGCCACACCACCCTGAACACGCCTGATCTCGTCAGATCTCAGAAGCCAAGCAGAGTCGGGCCTGGTTAGTACTTGGATGGGAGACCGCCTGGGAATACCAGGTGCTGTAAGCCTTTTGGCTTCTCCAGGCGCATGCAGTTTGGCTACGTCAAATGCAAAACTAGTCCCTGTTTGACTTTTTGGAACTTGTCCTTTCTGAGGACAAAGTTAAATGTATGAGGATCAAAGCCAACAATGGCCTGGGACATCTCAGCAGATCCAGGATCAGCAACATGGAGACTGAGAGCCAAACAGAAACAGAGGTGTCTGCCAACCAATCAGCAGCAGCCCAAGCTGGTTAACTTCCTGGTGTCTGTGTGGCACACGGTAATGGTCAGATGTTACATGCAGGCCGCAGAGAGAAGAGAAAAAAGCTTACAGCACCTGGTATTCCCAAGCGGTCTCCCATCCAAGTACTAACCAGGCCCGACCCTGCTTGGCTTCCGAGATCGGACGAGATCGGGCGTGTTCAGGGCGGTGTGGCCGTAAGCCACAGTCCCTGTGACAAATATATGTTATATGGGTGCTGGAACCATACGTTTCCCCTATTTTTACCAGAGAGCTGGCTTGAGAGGCTGCTGTTGAGCCTGCACGTTGACTTCCCTGATGTGATTGTTCTTTGCAGCTGAAAATGGGACTCTCAGATAACTTAGTGTCTGTCAAAAGCCTCTGTTCCCTGTGTGTAGTTTTGTGTCCGTTGTCATATAGAGAAACCAGGGAAGCTCAATCCCACGACATGCTCATAAACTGCGTCTTCTCTAAACAGTATAGTTCTATTTTACAAGTCGGAATACAATAACAGATTCTGTCTCAGAATCTATAAAGAGCTGGTTTGTGATTCCATTGCTGGCTTACGGCCACACCACCCTGAACACGCCTGATCTCGTCAGATCTCAGAAGCCAAGCAGAGTCGGGCCTGGTTAGTACTTGGATGGGAGACCGCCTGGGAATACCAGGTGCTGTAAGCCTTTTGGCTTCTCCAGGCGCATGCAGTTTGGCTACGTCAAATGCAAAACTAGTCCCTGTTTGACTTTTTGGAACTTGTCCTTTCTGAGGACAAAGTTAAATGTATGAGGATCAAAGCCAACAATGGCCTGGGACATCTCAGCAGATCCAGGATCAGCAACATGGAGACTGAGAGCCAAACAGAAACAGAGGTGTCTGCCAACCAATCAGCAGCAGCCCAAGCTGGTTAACTTCCTGGTGTCTGTGTGGCACACGGTGATGGTCAGATGTTACATGCAGGCCGCAGAGAGAAGAGAAAAAAGCTTACAGCACCTGGTATTCCCAAGCGGTCTCCCATCCAAGTACTAACCAGGCCCGACCCTGCTTGGCTTCCGAGATCGGACGAGATCGGGCGTGTTCAGGGCGGTGTGGCCGTAAGCCACAGTCCCTGTGACAAATATATGTTATATGGGTGCTGGAACCATACGTTTCCCCTATTTTTACCAGAGAGCTGGCTTGAGAGGCTGCTGTTGAGCCTGCACGTTGACTTCCCTGATGTGATTGTTCTTTGCAGCTGAAAATGGGACTCTCAGATAACTTAGTGTCTGTCAAAAGCCTCTGTTCCCTGTGTGTAGTTTTGTGTCCGTTGTCATATAGAGAAACCAGGGAAGCTCAATCCCACGACATGCTCATAAACTGCGTCTTCTCTAAACAGTATAGTTCTATTTTACAAGTCGGAATACAATAACAGATTCTGTTTCAGAATCTATAAAGAGCTGGTTTGTGATTCCATTGCTGGCTTACGGCCACACCACCCTGAACACGCCTGATCTCGTCAGATCTCAGAAGCCAAGCAGAGTCGGCCCTGGTTAGTACTTGGATGGGAGACCGCCTGGGAATACCAGGTGCTGTAAGCCTTTTGGCTTCTCCAGGCGCATGCAGTTTGGCTACGTCAAATGCAAAACTAGTCCCTGTTTGACTTTTTGGAACTTGTCCTTTCTGAGGACAAAGTTAAATGTATGAGGATCAAAGCCAACAATGGCCTGGGACATCTCAGCAGATCCAGGATCAGCAACATGGAGACTGAGAGCCAAACAGAAACAGAGGTGTCTGCCAACCAATCAGCAGCAGCCCAAGCTGGTTAACTTCCTGGTGTCTGTGTGGCACACGGTGATGGTCAGATGTTACATGCAGGCCGCAGAGAGAAGAGAAAAAAGCTTACAGCACCTGGTATTCCCAAGCGGTCTCCCATCCAAGTACTAACCAGGCCCGACCCTGCTTGGCTTCCGAGATCGGACGAGATCGGGCGTGTTCAGGGCGGTGTGGCCGTAAGCCACAGTCCCTGTGACAAATATATGTTATATGGGTGCTGGAACCATACGTTTCCCCTATTTTTACCAGAGAGCTGGCTTGAGAGGCTGCTGTTGAGCCTGCACGTTGACTTCCCTGATGTGATTGTTCTCTGCAGCTGAAAATGGGACTCTCAGATAACTTAGTGTCTCTCAAAAGCCTCTGTTCCCTGTGTGTAATTTTGTGTCCGTTGTCATATAGAGAAACCAGGGAAGCTCAATCCCACGACATGCTCATAAACTGCGTCTTCTCTAAACAGTATAGTTCTATTTTACAAGTCGGAATACAATAACAGATTCTGTCTCAGAATCTATAAAGAGCTGGTTTGTGATTCCATTGCTGGCTTACAGCCACACCACCCTGAACACGCCTGATCTCGTCAGATCTCAGAAGCCAAGCAGAGTCGGGCCTGGTTAGTACTTGGATGGGAGACCGCCTGGGAATACCAGGTGCTGTAAGCCTTTTGGCTTCTCCAGGCGCATGCAGTTTGGCTACGTCAAATGCAAAACTAGTCCCTGTTTGACTTTTTGGAACTTGTCCTTTCTGAGGACAAAGTTAAATGTATGAGGATCAAAGCCAACAATGGCCTGGGACATCTCAGCAGATCCAGGATCAGCAACATGGAGACTGAGAGCCAAACAGAAACAGAGGTGTCTGCCAACCAATCAGCAGCAGCCCAAGCTGGTTAACTTCCTGGTGTCTGTGTGGCACACGGTAATGGTCAGATGTTACATGCAGGCCGCAGAGAGAAGAGAAAAAAGCTTACAGCACCTGGTATTCCCAAGCGGTCTCCCATCCAAGTACTAACCAGGCCCGACCCTGCTTGGCTTCCGAGATCGGACGAGATCGGGCGTGTTCAGGGCGGTGTGGCCGTAAGCCACAGTCCCTGTGACAAATATATGTTATATGGGTGCTGGAACCATACGTTTCCCCTATTTTTACCAGAGAGCTGGCTTGAGAGGCTGCTGTTGAGCCTGCACGTTGACTTCCCTGATGTGATTGTTCTTTGCAGCTGAAAATGGGACTCTCAGATAACTTAGTGTCTGTCAAAAGCCTCTGTTCCCTGTGTGTAGTTTTGTGTCCGTTGTCATATAGAGAAACCAGGGAAGCTCAATCCCACGACATGCTCATAAACTGCGTCTTCTCTAAACAGTATAGTTCTATTTTACAAGTCGGAATACAATAACAGATTCTGTTTCAGAATCTATAAAGAGCTGGTTTGTGATTCCATTGCTGGCTTACGGCCACACCACCCTGAACACGCCTGATCTCGTCAGATCTCAGAAGCCAAGCAGAGTCGGGCCTGGTTAGTACTTGGATGGGAGACCGCCTGGGAATACCAGGTGCTGTAAGCCTTTTGGCTTCTCCAGGCGCATGCAGTTTGGCTACGTCAAATGCAAAACTAGTCCCTGTTTGACTTTTTGGAACTTGTCCTTTCTGAGGACAAAGTTAAATGTATGAGGATCAAAGCCAACAATGGCCTGGGACATCTCAGCAGATCCAGGATCAGCAACATGGAGACTGAGAGCCAAACAGAAACAGAGGTGTCTGCCAACCAATCAGCAGCAGCCCAAGCTGGTTAACTTCCTGGTGTCTGTGTGGCACACGGTAATGGTCAGATGTTACATGCAGGCCGCAGAGAGAAGAGAAAAAAGCTTACAGCACCTGGTATTCCCAAGCGGTCTCCCATCCAAGTACTAACCAGGCCCGACCCTGCTTGGCTTCCGAGATCGGACGAGATCGGGCGTGTTCAGGGCGGTGTGGCCGTAAGCCACAGTCCCTGTGACAAATATATGTTATATAGGTGCTGGAACCATACGTTTCCCCTATTTTTACCAGAGAGCTGGCTTGAGAGGCTGCTGTTGAGCCTGCACATTGACTTCCCTGATGTGATTGTTCTTTGCAGCTGAAAATGGGACTCTCAGATAACTTAGTGTCTCTCAAAAGCCTCTGTTCCCTGTGTGTAGTTTTGTGTCCGTTGTCATATAGAGAAACCAGGGAAGCTCAATCCCACGACATGCTCATAAACTGCGTCTTCTCTAAACAGTATAGTTCTATTTTACAAGTCGGAATACAATAACAGATTCTGTCTCAGAATCTATAAAGAGCTGGTTTGTGATTCCATTGCTGGCTTACGGCCACACCACCCTGAACACGCCTGATCTCGTCAGATCTCAGAAGCCAAGCAGAGTCGGGCCTGGTTAGTACTTGGATGGGAGACCGCCTGGGAATATCAGGTGCTGTAAGCCTTTTGGCTTCTCCAGGCGCATGCAGTTTGGCTACGTCAAATGCAAAACTAGTCCCTGTTTGACTTTTTGGAACTTGTCCTTTCTGAGGACAAAGTTAAATGTATGAGGATCAAAGCCAACAATGGCCTGGGACATCTCAGCAGATCCAGGATCAGCAACATGGAGACTGAGAGCCAAACAGAAACAGAGGTGTCTGCCAACCAATCAGCAGCAGCCCAAGCTGGTTAACTTCCTGGTGTCTGTGTGGCACACGGTGATGGTCAGATGTTACATGCAGGCCGCAGAGAGAAGAGAAAAAAGCTTACAGCACCTGGTATTCCCAAGCGGTCTCCCATCCAAGTACTAACCAGGCCCGACCCTGCTTGGCTTCCGAGATCGGACGAGATCGGGCGTGTTCAGGGCGGTGTGGCCGTAAGCCACAGTCCCTGTGACAAATATATGTTATATGGGTGCTGGAACCATACGTTTCCCCTATTTTTACCAGAGAGCTGGCTTGAGAGGCTGCTGTTGAGCCTGCACGTTGACTTCCCTGATGTGATTGTTCTTTGCAGCTGAAAATGGGACTCTCAGATAACTTAGTGTCTGTCAAAAGCCTCTGTTCCCTGTGTGTAGTTTTGTGTCCGTTGTCATATAGAGAAACCAGGGAAGCTCAATCCCACGACATGCTCATAAACTGCGTCTTCTCTAAACAGTATAGTTCTATTTTACAAGTCGGAATACAATAACAGATTCTGTCTCAGAATCTATAAAGAGCTGGTTTGTGATTCCATTGCTGGCTTACGGCCACACCACCCTGAACACGCCTGATCTCGTCAGATCTCAGAAGCCAAGCAGAGTCGGGCCTGGTTAGTACTTGGATGGGAGACCGCCTGGGAATACCAGGTGCTGTAAGCCTTTTGGCTTCTCCAGGCGCATGCAGTTTGGCTACGTCAAATGCAAAACTAGTCCCTGTTTGACTTTTTGGAACTTGTCCTTTCTGAGGACAAAGTTAAATGTATGAGGATCAAAGCCAACAATGGCCTGGGACATCTCAGCAGATCCAGGATCAGCAACATGGAGACTGAGAGCCAAACAGAAACAGAGGTGTCTGCCAACCAATCAGCAGCAGCCCAAGCTGGTTAACTTCCTGGTGTCTGTGTGGCACACGGTAATGGTCAGATGTTACATGCAGGCCGCAGAGAGAAGAGAAAAAAGCTTACAGCACCTGGTATTCCCAAGCGGTCTCCCATCCAAGTACTAACCAGGCCCGACCCTGCTTGGCTTCCGAGATCGGACGAGATCGGGCGTGTTCAGGGCGGTGTGGCCGTAAGCCACAGTCCCTGTGACAAATATATGTTATATGGGTGCTGGAACCATACGTTTCCCCTATTTTTACCAGAGAGCTGGCTTGAGAGGCTGCTGTTGAGCCTGCACGTTGACTTCCCTGATGTGATTGTTCTTTGCAGCTGAAAATGGGACTCTCAGATAACTTAGTGTCTGTCAAAAGCCTCTGTTCCCTGTGTGTAGTTTTGTGTCCGTTGTCATATAGAGAAACCAGGGAAGCTCAATCCCACGACATGCTCATAAACTGCGTCTTCTCTAAACAGTATAGTTCTATTTTACAAGTCGGAATACAATAACAGATTCTGTCTCAGAATCTATAAAGAGCTGGTTTGTGATTCCATTGCTGGCTTACGGCCACACCACCCTGAACACGCCTGATCTCGTCAGATCTCAGAAGCCAAGCAGAGTCGGGCCTGGTTAGTACTTGGATGGGAGACCGCCTGGGAATACCAGGTGCTGTAAGCCTTTTGGCTTCTCCAGGCGCATGCAGTTTGGCTACGTCAAATGCAAAACTAGTCCCTGTTTGACTTTTTGGAACTTGTCCTTTCTGAGGACAAAGTTAAATGTATGAGGATCAAAGCCAACAATGGCCTGGGACATCTCAGCAGATCCAGGATCAGCAACATGGAGACTGAGAGCCAAACAGAAACAGAGGTGTCTGCCAACCAATCAGCAGCAGCCCAAGCTGGTTAACTTCCTGGTGTCTGTGTGGCACACGGTGATGGTCAGATGTTACATGCAGGCCGCAGAGAGAAGAGAAAAAAGCTTACAGCACCTGGTATTCCCAAGCGGTCTCCCATCCAAGTACTAACCAGGCCCGACCCTGCTTGGCTTCCGAGATCGGACGAGATCGGGCGTGTTCAGGGCGGTGTGGCCGTAAGCCACAGTCCCTGTGACAAATATATGTTATATGGGTGCTGGAACCATATGTTTCCCCTATTTTTACCAGAGAGCTGGCTTGAGAGGCTGCTGTTGAGCCTGCACGTTGACTTCCCTGATGTGATTGTTCTTTGCAGCTGAAAATGGGACTCTCAGATAACTTAGTGTCTGTCAAAAGCCTCTGTTCCCTGTGTGTAGTTTTGTGTCCGTTGTCATATAGAGAAACCAGGGAAGCTCAATCCCACGACATGCTTATAAACTGCGTCTTCTCTAAACAGTATAGTTCTATTTTACAAGTCGGAATACAATAACAGATTTTGTTTCAGAATCTATAAAGAGCTGGTTTGTGATTCCATTGCTGGCTTACGGCCACACCACCCTGAACACGCCTGATCTCGTCAGATCTCAGAAGCCAAGCAGAGTCGGCCCTGGTTAGTACTTGGATGGGAGACCGCCTGGGAATACGAGGTGCTGTAAGCCTTTTGGCTTCTCCAGGCGCATGCAGTTTGGCTACGTCAAATGCAAAACTAGTCCCTGTTTGACTTTTTGGAACTTGTCCTTTCTGAGGACAAAGTTAAATGTATGAGGATCAAAGCCAACAATGGCCTGGGACATCTCAGCAGATCCAGGATCAGCAACATGGAGACTGAGAGCCAAACAGAAACAGAGGTGTCTGCCAACCAATCAGCAGCAGCCCAAGCTGGTTAACTTCCTGGTGTCTGTGTGGCACACGGTAATGGTCAGATGTTACATGCAGGCCGCAGAGAGAAGAGAAAAAAGCTTACAGCACCTGGTATTCCCAAGCGGTCTCCCATCCAAGTACTAACCAGGCCCGACCCTGCTTGGCTTCCGAGATCGGACGAGATCGGGCGTGTTCAGGGCGGTGTGGCCGTAAGCCACAGTCCCTGTGACAAATATATGTTATATGGGTGCTGGAACCATACGTTTCCCCTATTTTTACCAGAGAGCTGGCTTGAGAGGCTGCTGTTGAGCCTGCACGTTGACTTCCCTGATGTGATTGTTCTTTGCAGCTGAAAATGGGACTCTCAGATAACTTAGTGTCTGTCAAAAGCCTCTGTTCCCTGTGTGTAGTTTTGTGTCCGTTGTCATATAGAGAAACCAGGGAAGCTCAATCCCACGACATGCTCATAAACTGCGTCTTCTCTAAACAGTATAGTTCTATTTTACAAGTCGGAATACAATAACAGATTCTGTTTCAGAATCTATAAAGAGCTGGTTTGTGATTCCATTGCTGGCTTACGGCCACACCACCCTGAACACGCCTGATCTCGTCAGATCTCAGAAGCCAAGCAGAGTCGGGCCTGGTTAGTACTTGGATGGGAGACCGCCTGGGAATACCAGGTGCTGTAAGCCTTTTGGCTTCTCCAGGCGCATGCAGTTTGGCTACGTCAAATGCAAAACTAGTCCCTGTTTGACTTTTTGGAACTTGTCCTTTCTGAGGACAAAGTTAAATGTATGAGGATCAAAGCCAACAATGGCCTGGGACATCTCAGCAGATCCAGGATCAGCAACATGGAGACTGAGAGCCAAACAGAAACAGAGGTGTCTGCCAACCAATCAGCAGCAGCCCAAGCTGGTTAACTTCCTGGTGTCTGTGTGGCACACGGTGATGGTCAGATGTTACATGCAGGCCGCAGAGAGAAGAGAAAAAAGCTTACAGCACCTGGTATTCCCAAGCGGTCTCCCATCCAAGTACTAACCAGGCCCGACCCTGCTTGGCTTCCGAGATCGGACGAGATCGGGCGTGTTCAGGGCGGTGTGGCCGTAAGCCACAGTCCCTGTGACAAATATATGTTATATGGGTGCTGGAACCATACGTTTCCCCTATTTTTACCAGAGAGCTGGCTTGAGAGGCTGCTGTTGAGCCTGCACGTTGACTTCCCTGATGTGATTGTTCTCTGCAGCTGAAAATGGGACTCTCAGATAACTTAGTGTCTGTCAAAAGCCTCTGTTCCCTGTGTGTAGTTTTGTGTCCGTTGTCATATAGAGAAACCAGGGAAGCTCAATCCCACGACATGCTCATAAACTGCGTCTTCTCTAAACAGTATAGTTCTATTTTACAAGTCGGAATACAATAACAGATTCTGTCTCAGAATCTATAAAGAGCTGGTTTGTGATTCCATTGCTGGCTTACGGCCACACCACCCTGAACACGCCTGATCTCGTCAGATCTCAGAAGCCAAGCAGAGTCGGGCCTGGTTAGTACTTGGATGGGAGACCGCCTGGGAATATCAGGTGCTGTAAGCCTTTTGGCTTCTCCAGGCGCATGCAGTTTGGCTACGTCAAATGCAAAACTAGTCCCTGTTTGACTTTTTGGAACTTGTCCTTTCTGAGGACAAAGTTAAATGTATGAGGATCAAAGCCAACAATGGCCTGGGACATCTCAGCAGATCCAGGATCAGCAACATGGAGACTGAGAGCCAAACAGAAACAGAGGTGTCTGCCAACCAATCAGCAGCAGCCCAAGCTGGTTAACTTCCTGGTGTCTGTGTGGCACACGGTGATGGTCAGATGTTACATGCAGGCCGCAGAGAGAAGAGAAAAAAGCTTACAGCACCTGGTATTCCCAAGCGGTCTCCCATCCAAGTACTAACCAGGCCCGACCCTGCTTGGCTTCCGAGATCGGACGAGATCGGGCGTGTTCAGGGCGGTGTGGCCGTAAGCCACAGTCCCTGTGACAAATATATGTTATATGGGTGCTGGAACCATACGTTTCCCCTATTTTTACCAGAGAGCTGGCTTGAGAGGCTGCTGTTGAGCCTGCACGTTGACTTCCCTGATGTGATTGTTCTTTGCAGCTGAAAATGGGACTCTCAGATAACTTAGTGTCTGTCAAAAGCCTCTGTTCCCTGTGTGTAGTTTTGTGTCCGTTGTCATATAGAGAAACCAGGGAAGCTCAATCCCACGACATGCTCATAAACTGCGTCTTCTCTAAACAGTATAGTTCTATTTTACAAGTCGGAATACAATAACAGATTCTGTTTCAGAATCTATAAAGAGCTGGTTTGTGATTCCATTGCTGGCTTACGGCCACACCACCCTGAACACGCCTGATCTCGTCAGATCTCAGAAGCCAAGCAGAGTCGGGCCTGGTTAGTACTTGGATGGGAGACCGCCTGGGAATACCAGGTGCTGTAAGCCTTTTGGCTTCTCCAGGCGCATGCAGTTTGGCTACGTCAAATGCAAAACTAGTCCCTGTTTGACTTTTTGGAACTTGTCCTTTCTGAGGACAAAGTTAAATGTATGAGGATCAAAGCCAACAATGGCCTGGGACATCTCAGCAGATCCAGGATCAGCAACATGGAGACTGAGAGCCAAACAGAAACAGAGGTGTCTGCCAACCAATCAGCAGCAGCCCAAGCTGGTTAACTTCCTGGTGTCTGTGTGGCACACGGTAATGGTCAGATGTTACATGCAGGCCGCAGAGAGAAGAGAAAAAAGCTTACAGCACCTGGTATTCCCAAGCGGTCTCCCATCCAAGTACTAACCAGGCCCGACCCTGCTTGGCTTCCGAGATCGGACGAGATCGGGCGTGTTCAGGGCGGTGTGGCCGTAAGCCACAGTCCCTGTGACAAATATATGTTATATGGGTGCTGGAACCATACGTTTCCCCTATTTTTACCAGAGAGCTGGCTTGAGAGGCTGCTGTTGAGCCTGCACGTTGACTTCCCTGATGTGATTGTTCTTTGCAGCTGAAAATGGGACTCTCAGATAACTTAGTGTCTGTCAAAAGCCTCTGTTCCCTGTGTGTAGTTTTGTGTCCGTTGTCATATAGAGAAACCAGGGAAGCTCAATCCCACGACATGCTCATAAACTGCGTCTTCTCTAAACAGTATAGTTCTATTTTACAAGTCGGAATACAATAACAGATTCTGTTTCAGAATCTATAAAGAGCTGGTTTGTGATTCCATTGCTGGCTTACGGCCACACCACCCTGAACACGCCTGATCTCGTCAGATCTCAGAAGCCAAGCAGAGTCGGCCCTGGTTAGTACTTGGATGGGAGACCGCCTGGGAATACCAGGTGCTGTAAGCCTTTTGGCTTCTCCAGGCGCATGCAGTTTGGCTACGTCAAATGCAAAACTAGTCCCTGTTTGACTTTTTGGAACTTGTCCTTTCTGAGGACAAAGTTAAATGTATGAGGATCAAAGCCAACAATGGCCTGGGACATCTCAGCAGATCCAGGATCAGCAACATGGAGACTGAGAGCCAAACAGAAACAGAGGTGTCTGCCAACCAATCAGCAGCAGCCCAAGCTGGTTAACTTCCTGGTGTCTGTGTGGCACACGGTGATGGTCAGATGTTACATGCAGGCCGCAGAGAGAAGAGAAAAAAGCTTACAGCACCTGGTATTCCCAAGCGGTCTCCCATCCAAGTACTAACCAGGCCCGACCCTGCTTGGCTTCCGAGATCGGACGAGATCGGACGAGATCGGGCGTGTTCAGGGCGGTGTGGCCGTAAGCCACAGTCCCTGTGACAAATATATGTTATATGGGTGCTGGAACCATACGTTTCCCCTATTTTTACCAGAGAGCTGGCTTGAGAGGCTGCTGTTGAGCCTGCACGTTGACTTCCCTGATGTGATTGTTCTCTGCAGCTGAAAATGGGACTCTCAGATAACTTAGTGTCTCTCAAAAGCCTCTGTTCCCTGTGTGTAATTTTGTGTCCGTTGTCATATAGAGAAACCAGGGAAGCTCAATCCCACGACATGCTCATAAACTGCGTCTTCTCTAAACAGTATAGTTCTATTTTACAAGTCGGAATACAATAACAGATTCTGTCTCAGAATCTATAAAGAGCTGGTTTGTGATTCCATTGCTGGCTTACAGCCACACCACCCTGAACACGCCTGATCTCGTCAGATCTCAGAAGCCAAGCAGAGTCGGGCCTGGTTAGTACTTGGATGGGAGACCGCCTGGGAATACCAGGTGCTGTAAGCCTTTTGGCTTCTCCAGGCGCATGCAGTTTGGCTACGTCAAATGCAAAACTAGTCCCTGTTTGACTTTTTGGAACTTGTCCTTTCTGAGGACAAAGTTAAATGTATGAGGATCAAAGCCAACAATGGCCTGGGACATCTCAGCAGATCCAGGATCAGCAACATGGAGACTGAGAGCCAAACAGAAACAGAGGTGTCTGCCAACCAATCAGCAGCAGCCCAAGCTGGTTAACTTCCTGGTGTCTGTGTGGCACACGGTAATGGTCAGATGTTACATGCAGGCCGCAGAGAGAAGAGAAAAAAGCTTACAGCACCTGGTATTCCCAAGCGGTCTCCCATCCAAGTACTAACCAGGCCCGACCCTGCTTGGCTTCCGAGATCGGACGAGATCGGGCGTGTTCAGGGCGGTGTGGCCGTAAGCCACAGTCCCTGTGACAAATATATGTTATATGGGTGCTGGAACCATACGTTTCCCCTATTTTTACCAGAGAGCTGGCTTGAGAGGCTGCTGTTGAGCCTGCACGTTGACTTCCCTGATGTGATTGTTCTTTGCAGCTGAAAATGGGACTCTCAGATAACTTAGTGTCTGTCAAAAGCCTCTGTTCCCTGTGTGTAGTTTTGTGTCCGTTGTCATATAGAGAAACCAGGGAAGCTCAATCCCACGACATGCTCATAAACTGCGTCTTCTCTAAACAGTATAGTTCTATTTTACAAGTCGGAATACAATAACAGATTCTGTTTCAGAATCTATAAAGAGCTGGTTTGTGATTCCATTGCTGGCTTACGGCCACACCACCCTGAACACGCCTGATCTCGTCAGATCTCAGAAGCCAAGCAGAGTCGGGCCTGGTTAGTACTTGGATGGGAGACCGCCTGGGAATACCAGGTGCTGTAAGCCTTTTGGCTTCTCCAGGCGCATGCAGTTTGGCTACGTCAAATGCAAAACTAGTCCCTGTTTGACTTTTTGGAACTTGTCCTTTCTGAGGACAAAGTTAAATGTATGAGGATCAAAGCCAACAATGGCCTGGGACATCTCAGCAGATCCAGGATCAGCAACATGGAGACTGAGAGCCAAACAGAAACAGAGGTGTCTGCCAACCAATCAGCAGCAGCCCAAGCTGGTTAACTTCCTGGTGTCTGTGTGGCACACGGTAATGGTCAGATGTTACATGCAGGCCGCAGAGAGAAGAGAAAAAAGCTTACAGCACCTGGTATTCCCAAGCGGTCTCCCATCCAAGTACTAACCAGGCCCGACCCTGCTTGGCTTCCGAGATCGGACGAGATCGGGCGTGTTCAGGGCGGTGTGGCCGTAAGCCACAGTCCCTGTGACAAATATATGTTATATAGGTGCTGGAACCATACGTTTCCCCTATTTTTACCAGAGAGCTGGCTTGAGAGGCTGCTGTTGAGCCTGCACATTGACTTCCCTGATGTGATTGTTCTTTGCAGCTGAAAATGGGACTCTCAGATAACTTAGTGTCTCTCAAAAGCCTCTGTTCCCTGTGTGTAGTTTTGTGTCCGTTGTCATATAGAGAAACCAGGGAAGCTCAATCCCACGACATGCTCATAAACTGCGTCTTCTCTAAACAGTATAGTTCTATTTTACAAGTCGGAATACAATAACAGATTCTGTCTCAGAATCTATAAAGAGCTGGTTTGTGATTCCATTGCTGGCTTACGGCCACACCACCCTGAACACGCCTGATCTCGTCAGATCTCAGAAGCCAAGCAGAGTCGGGCCTGGTTAGTACTTGGATGGGAGACCGCCTGGGAATATCAGGTGCTGTAAGCCTTTTGGCTTCTCCAGGCGCATGCAGTTTGGCTACGTCAAATGCAAAACTAGTCCCTGTTTGACTTTTTGGAACTTGTCCTTTCTGAGGACAAAGTTAAATGTATGAGGATCAAAGCCAACAATGGCCTGGGACATCTCAGCAGATCCAGGATCAGCAACATGGAGACTGAGAGCCAAACAGAAACAGAGGTGTCTGCCAACCAATCAGCAGCAGCCCAAGCTGGTTAACTTCCTGGTGTCTGTGTGGCACACGGTGATGGTCAGATGTTACATGCAGGCCGCAGAGAGAAGAGAAAAAAGCTTACAGCACCTGGTATTCCCAAGCGGTCTCCCATCCAAGTACTAACCAGGCCCGACCCTGCTTGGCTTCCGAGATCGGACGAGATCGGGCGTGTTCAGGGCGGTGTGGCCGTAAGCCACAGTCCCTGTGACAAATATATGTTATATGGGTGCTGGAACCATACGTTTCCCCTATTTTTACCAGAGAGCTGGCTTGAGAGGCTGCTGTTGAGCCTGCACGTTGACTTCCCTGATGTGATTGTTCTTTGCAGCTGAAAATGGGACTCTCAGATAACTTAGTGTCTGTCAAAAGCCTCTGTTCCCTGTGTGTAGTTTTGTGTCCGTTGTCATATAGAGAAACCAGGGAAGCTCAATCCCACGACATGCTCATAAACTGCGTCTTCTCTAAACAGTATAGTTCTATTTTACAAGTCGGAATACAATAACAGATTCTGTCTCAGAATCTATAAAGAGCTGGTTTGTGATTCCATTGCTGGCTTACGGCCACACCACCCTGAACACGCCTGATCTCGTCAGATCTCAGAAGCCAAGCAGAGTCGGGCCTGGTTAGTACTTGGATGGGAGACCGCCTGGGAATACCAGGTGCTGTAAGCCTTTTGGCTTCTCCAGGCGCATGCAGTTTGGCTACGTCAAATGCAAAACTAGTCCCTGTTTGACTTTTTGGAACTTGTCCTTTCTGAGGACAAAGTTAAATGTATGAGGATCAAAGCCAACAATGGCCTGGGACATCTCAGCAGATCCAGGATCAGCAACATGGAGACTGAGAGCCAAACAGAAACAGAGGTGTCTGCCAACCAATCAGCAGCAGCCCAAGCTGGTTAACTTCCTGGTGTCTGTGTGGCACACGGTAATGGTCAGATGTTACATGCAGGCCGCAGAGAGAAGAGAAAAAAGCTTACAGCACCTGGTATTCCCAAGCGGTCTCCCATCCAAGTACTAACCAGGCCCGACCCTGCTTGGCTTCCGAGATCGGACGAGATCGGACGAGATCGGGCGTGTTCAGGGCGGTGTGGCCGTAAGCCACAGTCCCTGTGACAAATATATGTTATATGGGTGCTGGAACCATACGTTTCCCCTATTTTTACCAGAGAGCTGGCTTGAGAGGCTGCTGTTGAGCCTGCACGTTGACTTCCCTGATGTGATTGTTCTTTGCAGCTGAAAATGGGACTCTCAGATAACTTAGTGTCTGTCAAAAGCCTCTGTTCCCTGTGTGTA
Source organism: Odontesthes bonariensis (assembly GCF_027942865.1). NCBI lineage: Eukaryota > Metazoa > Chordata > Actinopteri > Atheriniformes > Atherinopsidae > Odontesthes > Odontesthes bonariensis. The sequence continues at coordinate 26,334,977 of NC_134516.1, read as the reverse complement.
GTTTTGTGTCCGTTGTCATATAGAGAAACCAGGGAAGCTCAATCCCACGACATGCTCATAAACTGCGTCTTCTCTAAACAGTATAGTTCTATTTTACAAGTCGGAATACAATAACAGATTCTGTCTCAGAATCTATAAAGAGCTGGTTTGTGATTCCATTGCTGGCTTACGGCCACACCACCCTGAACACGCCTGATCTCGTCAGATCTCAGAAGCCAAGCAGAGTCGGGCCTGGTTAGTACTTGGATGGGAGACCGCCTGGGAATACCAGGTGCTGTAAGCCTTTTGGCTTCTCCAGGCGCATGCAGTTTGGCTACGTCAAATGCAAAACTAGTCCCTGTTTGACTTTTTGGAACTTGTCCTTTCTGAGGACAAAGTTAAATGTATGAGGATCAAAGCCAACAATGGCCTGGGACATCTCAGCAGATCCAGGATCAGCAACATGGAGACTGAGAGCCAAACAGAAACAGAGGTGTCTGCCAACCAATCAGCAGCAGCCCAAGCTGGTTAACTTCCTGGTGTCTGTGTGGCACACGGTGATGGTCAGATGTTACATGCAGGCCGCAGAGAGAAGAGAAAAAAGCTTACAGCACCTGGTATTCCCAAGCGGTCTCCCATCCAAGTACTAACCAGGCCCGACCCTGCTTGGCTTCCGAGATCGGACGAGATCGGGCGTGTTCAGGGCGGTGTGGCCGTAAGCCACAGTCCCTGTGACAAATATATGTTATATGGGTGCTGGAACCATACGTTTCCCCTATTTTTACCAGAGAGCTGGCTTGAGAGGCTGCTGTTGAGCCTGCACGTTGACTTCCCTGATGTGATTGTTCTTTGCAGCTGAAAATGGGACTCTCAGATAACTTAGTGTCTGTCAAAAGCCTCTGTTCCCTGTGTGTAGTTTTGTGTCCGTTGTCATATAGAGAAACCAGGGAAGCTCAATCCCACGACATGCTTATAAACTGCGTCTTCTCTAAACAGTATAGTTCTATTTTACAAGTCGGAATACAATAACAGATTCTGTTTCAGAATCTATAAAGAGCTGGTTTGTGATTCCATTGCTGGCTTACGGCCACACCACCCTGAACACGCCTGATCTCGTCAGATCTCAGAAGCCAAGCAGAGTCGGCCCTGGTTAGTACTTGGATGGGAGACCGCCTGGGAATACCAGGTGCTGTAAGCCTTTTGGCTTCTCCAGGCGCATGCAGTTTGGCTACGTCAAATGCAAAACTAGTCCCTGTTTGACTTTTTGGAACTTGTCCTTTCTGAGGACAAAGTTAAATGTATGAGGATCAAAGCCAACAATGGCCTGGGACATCTCAGCAGATCCAGGATCAGCAACATGGAGACTGAGAGCCAAACAGAAACAGAGGTGTCTGCCAACCAATCAGCAGCAGCCCAAGCTGGTTAACTTCCTGGTGTCTGTGTGGCACACGGTAATGGTCAGATGTTACATGCAGGCCGCAGAGAGAAGAGAAAAAAGCTTACAGCACCTGGTATTCCCAAGCGGTCTCCCATCCAAGTACTAACCAGGCCCGACCCTGCTTGGCTTCCGAGATCGGACGAGATCGGGCGTGTTCAGGGCGGTGTGGCCGTAAGCCACAGTCCCTGTGACAAATATATGTTATATGGGTGCTGGAACCATACGTTTCCCCTATTTTTACCAGAGAGCTGGCTTGAGAGGCTGCTGTTGAGCCTGCACGTTGACTTCCCTGATGTGATTGTTCTTTGCAGCTGAAAATGGGACTCTCAGATAACTTAGTGTCTGTCAAAAGCCTCTGTTCCCTGTGTGTAGTTTTGTGTCCGTTGTCATATAGAGAAACCAGGGAAGCTCAATCCCACGACATGCTCATAAACTGCGTCTTCTCTAAACAGTATAGTTCTATTTTACAAGTCGGAATACAATAACAGATTCTGTTTCAGAATCTATAAAGAGCTGGTTTGTGATTCCATTGCTGGCTTACGGCCACACCACCCTGAACACGCCTGATCTCGTCAGATCTCAGAAGCCAAGCAGAGTCGGGCCTGGTTAGTACTTGGATGGGAGACCGCCTGGGAATACCAGGTGCTGTAAGCCTTTTGGCTTCTCCAGGCGCATGCAGTTTGGCTACGTCAAATGCAAAACTAGTCCCTGTTTGACTTTTTGGAACTTGTCCTTTCTGAGGACAAAGTTAAATGTATGAGGATCAAAGCCAACAATGGCCTGGGACATCTCAGCAGATCCAGGATCAGCAACATGGAGACTGAGAGCCAAACAGAAACAGAGGTGTCTGCCAACCAATCAGCAGCAGCCCAAGCTGGTTAACTTCCTGGTGTCTGTGTGGCACACGGTGATGGTCAGATGTTACATGCAGGCCGCAGAGAGAAGAGAAAAAAGCTTACAGCACCTGGTATTCCCAAGCGGTCTCCCATCCAAGTACTAACCAGGCCCGACCCTGCTTGGCTTCCGAGATCGGACGAGATCGGGCGTGTTCAGGGCGGTGTGGCCGTAAGCCACAGTCCCTGTGACAAATATATGTTATATGGGTGCTGGAACCATACGTTTCCCCTATTTTTACCAGAGAGCTGGCTTGAGAGGCTGCTGTTGAGCCTGCACGTTGACTTCCCTGATGTGATTGTTCTCTGCAGCTGAAAATGGGACTCTCAGATAACTTAGTGTCTGTCAAAAGCCTCTGTTCCCTGTGTGTAGTTTTGTGTCCGTTGTCATATAGAGAAACCAGGGAAGCTCAATCCCACGACATGCTCATAAACTGCGTCTTCTCTAAACAGTATAGTTCTATTTTACAAGTCGGAATACAATAACAGATTCTGTCTCAGAATCTATAAAGAGCTGGTTTGTGATTCCATTGCTGGCTTACGGCCACACCACCCTGAACACGCCTGATCTCGTCAGATCTCAGAAGCCAAGCAGAGTCGGGCCTGGTTAGTACTTGGATGGGAGACCGCCTGGGAATATCAGGTGCTGTAAGCCTTTTGGCTTCTCCAGGCGCATGCAGTTTGGCTACGTCAAATGCAAAACTAGTCCCTGTTTGACTTTTTGGAACTTGTCCTTTCTGAGGACAAAGTTAAATGTATGAGGATCAAAGCCAACAATGGCCTGGGACATCTCAGCAGATCCAGGATCAGCAACATGGAGACTGAGAGCCAAACAGAAACAGAGGTGTCTGCCAACCAATCAGCAGCAGCCCAAGCTGGTTAACTTCCTGGTGTCTGTGTGGCACACGGTAATGGTCAGATGTTACATGCAGGCCGCAGAGAGAAGAGAAAAAAGCTTACAGCACCTGGTATTCCCAAGCGGTCTCCCATCCAAGTACTAACCAGGCCCGACCCTGCTTGGCTTCCGAGATCGGACGAGATCGGGCGTGTTCAGGGCGGTGTGGCCGTAAGCCACAGTCCCTGTGACAAATATATGTTATATGGGTGCTGGAACCATACGTTTCCCCTATTTTTACCAGAGAGCTGGCTTGAGAGGCTGCTGTTGAGCCTGCACGTTGACTTCCCTGATGTGATTGTTCTTTGCAGCTGAAAATGGGACTCTCAGATAACTTAGTGTCTCTCAAAAGCCTCTGTTCCCTGTGTGTAGTTTTGTGTCCGTTGTCATATAGAGAAACCAGGGAAGCTCAATCCCACGACATGCTCATAAACTGCGTCTTCTCTAAACAGTATAGTTCTATTTTACAAGTCGGAATACAATAACAGATTCTGTCTCAGAATCTATAAAGAGCTGGTTTGTGATTCCATTGCTGGCTTACGGCCACACCACCCTGAACACGCCTGATCTCGTCAGATCTCAGAAGCCAAGCAGAGTCGGGCCTGGTTAGTACTTGGATGGGAGACCGCCTGGGAATACCAGGTGCTGTAAGCCTTTTGGCTTCTCCAGGCGCATGCAGTTTGGCTACGTCAAATGCAAAACTAGTCCCTGTTTGACTTTTTGGAACTTGTCCTTTCTGAGGACAAAGTTAAATGTATGAGGATCAAAGCCAACAATGGCCTGGGACATCTCAGCAGATCCAGGATCAGCAACATGGAGACTGAGAGCCAAACAGAAACAGAGGTGTCTGCCAACCAATCAGCAGCAGCCCAAGCTGGTTAACTTCCTGGTGTCTGTGTGGCACACGGTAATGGTCAGATGTTACATGCAGGCCGCAGAGAGAAGAGAAAAAAGCTTACAGCACCTGGTATTCCCAAGCAGTCTCCCATCCAAGTACTAACCAGGCCCGACCCTGCTTGGCTTCCGAGATCGGACGAGATCGGGCGTGTTCAGGGCGGTGTGGCCGTAAGCCACAGTCCCTGTGACAAATATATGTTATATAGGTGCTGGAACCATACGTTTCCCCTATTTTTACCAGAGAGCTGGCTTGAGAGGCTGCTGTTGAGCCTGCACATTGACTTCCCTGATGTGATTGTTCTTTGCAGCTGAAAATGGGACTCTCAGATAACTTAGTGTCTCTCAAAAGCCTCTGTTCCCTGTGTGTAGTTTTGTGTCCGTTGTCATATAGAGAAACCAGGGAAGCTCAATCCCACGACATGCTCATAAACTGCGTCTTCTCTAAACAGTATAGTTCTATTTTACAAGTCGGAATACAATAACAGATTCTGTCTCAGAATCTATAAAGAGCTGGTTTGTGATTCCATTGCTGGCTTACGGCCACACCACCCTGAACACGCCTGATCTCGTCAGATCTCAGAAGCCAAGCAGAGTCGGGCCTGGTTAGTACTTGGATGGGAGACCGCCTGGGAATATCAGGTGCTGTAAGCCTTTTGGCTTCTCCAGGCGCATGCAGTTTGGCTACGTCAAATGCAAAACTAGTCCCTGTTTGACTTTTTGGAACTTGTCCTTTCTGAGGACAAAGTTAAATGTATGAGGATCAAAGCCAACAATGGCCTGGGACATCTCAGCAGATCCAGGATCAGCAACATGGAGACTGAGAGCCAAACAGAAACAGAGGTGTCTGCCAACCAATCAGCAGCAGCCCAAGCTGGTTAACTTCCTGGTGTCTGTGTGGCACACGGTGATGGTCAGATGTTACATGCAGGCCGCAGAGAGAAGAGAAAAAAGCTTACAGCACCTGGTATTCCCAAGCGGTCTCCCATCCAAGTACTAACCAGGCCCGACCCTGCTTGGCTTCCGAGATCGGACGAGATCGGGTGTGTTCAGGGCGGTGTGGCCGTAAGCCACAGTCCCTGTGACAAATATATGTTATATGGGTGCTTGAACCATACGTTTCCCCTATTTTTACCAGAGAGCTGGCTTGAGAGGCTGCTGTTGAGCCTGCACGTTGACTTCCCTGATGTGATTGTTCTTTGCAGCTGAAAATGGGACTCTCAGATAACTTAGTGTCTGTCAAAAGCCTCTGTTCCCTGTGTGTAGTTTTGTGTCCGTTGTCATATAGAGAAACCAGGGAAGCTCAATCCCACGACATGCTCATAAACTGCGTCTTCTCTAAACAGTATAGTTCTATTTTACAAGTCGGAATACAATAACAGATTCTGTCTCAGAATCTATAAAGAGCTGGTTTGTGATTCCATTGCTGGCTTACGGCCACACCACCCTGAACACGCCTGATCTCGTCAGATCTCAGAAGCCAAGCAGAGTCGGGCCTGGTTAGTACTTGGATGGGAGACCGCCTGGGAATACCAGGTGCTGTAAGCCTTTTGGCTTCTCCAGGCGCATGCAGTTTGGCTACGTCAAATGCAAAACTAGTCCCTGTTTGACTTTTTGGAACTTGTCCTTTCTGAGGACAAAGTTAAATGTATGAGGATCAAAGCCAACAATGGCCTGGGACATCTCAGCAGATCCAGGATCAGCAACATGGAGACTGAGAGCCAAACAGAAACAGAGGTGTCTGCCAACCAATCAGCAGCAGCCCAAGCTGGTTAACTTCCTGGTGTCTGTGTGGCACACGGTAATGGTCAGATGTTACATGCAGGCCGCAGAGAGAAGAGAAAAAAGCTTACAGCACCTGGTATTCCCAAGCGGTCTCCCATCCAAGTACTAACCAGGCCCGACCCTGCTTGGCTTCCGAGATCGGACGAGATCGGGCGTGTTCAGGGCGGTGTGGCCGTAAGCCACAGTCCCTGTGACAAATATATGTTATATGGGTGCTGGAACCATACGTTTCCCCTATTTTTACCAGAGAGCTGGCTTGAGAGGCTGCTGTTGAGCCTGCACGTTGACTTCCCTGATGTGATTGTTCTTTGCAGCTGAAAATGGGACTCTCAGATAACTTAGTGTCTGTCAAAAGCCTCTGTTCCCTGTGTGTAGTTTTGTGTCCGTTGTCATATAGAGAAACCAGGGAAGCTCAATCCCACGACATGCTCATAAACTGCGTCTTCTCTAAACAGTATAGTTCTATTTTACAAGTCGGAATACAATAACAGATTCTGTCTCAGAATCTATAAAGAGCTGGTTTGTGATTCCATTGCTGGCTTACGGCCACACCACCCTGAACACGCCTGATCTCGTCAGATCTCAGAAGCCAAGCAGAGTCGGGCCTGGTTAGTACTTGGATGGGAGACCGCCTGGGAATACCAGGTGCTGTAAGCCTTTTGGCTTCTCCAGGCGCATGCAGTTTGGCTACGTCAAATGCAAAACTAGTCCCTGTTTGACTTTTTGGAACTTGTCCTTTCTGAGGACAAAGTTAAATGTATGAGGATCAAAGCCAACAATGGCCTGGGACATCTCAGCAGATCCAGGATCAGCAACATGGAGACTGAGAGCCAAACAGAAACAGAGGTGTCTGCCAACCAATCAGCAGCAGCCCAAGCTGGTTAACTTCCTGGTGTCTGTGTGGCACACGGTAATGGTCAGATGTTACATGCAGGCCGCAGAGAGAAGAGAAAAAAGCTTACAGCACCTGGTATTCCCAAGCGGTCTCCCATCCAAGTACTAACCAGGCCCGACCCTGCTTGGCTTCCGAGATCGGACGAGATCGGGCGTGTTCAGGGCGGTGTGGCCGTAAGCCACAGTCCCTGTGACAAATATATGTTATATGGGTGCTGGAACCATACGTTTCCCCTATTTTTACCAGAGAGCTGGCTTGAGAGGCTGCTGTTGAGCCTGCACGTTGACTTCCCTGATGTGATTGTTCTTTGCAGCTGAAAATGGGACTCTCAGATAACTTAGTGTCTGTCAAAAGCCTCTGTTCCCTGTGTGTAGTTTTGTGTCCGTTGTCATATAGAGAAACCAGGGAAGCTCAATCCCACGACATGCTCATAAACTGCGTCTTCTCTAAACAGTATAGTTCTATTTTACAAGTCGGAATACAATAACAGATTCTGTTTCAGAATCTATAAAGAGCTGGTTTGTGATTCCATTGCTGGCTTACGGCCACACCACCCTGAACACGCCTGATCTCGTCAGATCTCAGAAGCCAAGCAGAGTCGGGCCTGGTTAGTACTTGGATGGGAGACCGCCTGGGAATACCAGGTGCTGTAAGCCTTTTGGCTTCTCCAGGCGCATGCAGTTTGGCTACGTCAAATGCAAAACTAGTCCCTGTTTGACTTTTTGGAACTTGTCCTTTCTGAGGACAAAGTTAAATGTATGAGGATCAAAGCCAACAATGGCCTGGGACATCTCAGCAGATCCAGGATCAGCAACATGGAGACTGAGAGCCAAACAGAAACAGAGGTGTCTGCCAACCAATCAGCAGCAGCCCAAGCTGGTTAACTTCCTGGTGTCTGTGTGGCACACGGTAATGGTCAGATGTTACATGCAGGCCGCAGAGAGAAGAGAAAAAAGCTTACAGCACCTGGTATTCCCAAGCGGTCTCCCATCCAAGTACTAACCAGGCCCGACCCTGCTTGGCTTCCGAGATCGGACGAGATCGGGCGTGTTCAGGGCGGTGTGGCCGTAAGCCACAGTCCCTGTGACAAATATATGTTATATGGGTGCTGGAACCATACGTTTCCCCTATTTTTACCAGAGAGCTGGCTTGAGAGGCTGCTGTTGAGCCTGCACGTTGACTTCCCTGATGTGATTGTTCTTTGCAGCTGAAAATGGGACTCTCAGATAACTTAGTGTCTGTCAAAAGCCTCTGTTCCCTGTGTGTAGTTTTGTGTCCGTTGTCATATAGAGAAACCAGGGAAGCTCAATCCCACGACATGCTCATAAACTGCGTCTTCTCTAAACAGTATAGTTCTATTTTACAAGTCGGAATACAATAACAGATTCTGTCTCAGAATCTATAAAGAGCTGGTTTGTGATTCCATTGCTGGCTTACGGCCACACCACCCTGAACACGCCTGATCTCGTCAGATCTCAGAAGCCAAGCAGAGTCGGGCCTGGTTAGTACTTGGATGGGAGACCGCCTGGGAATACCAGGTGCTGTAAGCCTTTTGGCTTCTCCAGGCGCATGCAGTTTGGCTACGTCAAATGCAAAACTAGTCCCTGTTTGACTTTTTGGAACTTGTCCTTTCTGAGGACAAAGTTAAATGTATGAGGATCAAAGCCAACAATGGCCTGGGACATCTCAGCAGATCCAGGATCAGCAACATGGAGACTGAGAGCCAAACAGAAACAGAGGTGTCTGCCAACCAATCAGCAGCAGCCCAAGCTGGTTAACTTCCTGGTGTCTGTGTGGCACACGGTGATGGTCAGATGTTACATGCAGGCCGCAGAGAGAAGAGAAAAAAGCTTACAGCACCTGGTATTCCCAAGCGGTCTCCCATCCAAGTACTAACCAGGCCCGACCCTGCTTGGCTTCCGAGATCGGACGAGATCGGGCGTGTTCAGGGCGGTGTGGCCGTAAGCCACAGTCCCTGTGACAAATATATGTTATATGGGTGCTGGAACCATACGTTTCCCCTATTTTTACCAGAGAGCTGGCTTGAGAGGCTGCTGTTGAGCCTGCACGTTGACTTCCCTGATGTGATTGTTCTTTGCAGCTGAAAATGGGACTCTCAGATAACTTAGTGTCTGTCAAAAGCCTCTGTTCCCTGTGTGTAGTTTTGTGTCCGTTGTCATATAGAGAAACCAGGGAAGCTCAATCCCACGACATGCTCATAAACTGCGTCTTCTCTAAACAGTATAGTTCTATTTTACAAGTCGGAATACAATAACAGATTCTGTTTCAGAATCTATAAAGAGCTGGTTTGTGATTCCATTGCTGGCTTACGGCCACACCACCCTGAACACGCCTGATCTCGTCAGATCTCAGAAGCCAAGCAGAGTCGGCCCTGGTTAGTACTTGGATGGGAGACCGCCTGGGAATACCAGGTGCTGTAAGCCTTTTGGCTTCTCCAGGCGCATGCAGTTTGGCTACGTCAAATGCAAAACTAGTCCCTGTTTGACTTTTTGGAACTTGTCCTTTCTGAGGACAAAGTTAAATGTATGAGGATCAAAGCCAACAATGGCCTGGGACATCTCAGCAGATCCAGGATCAGCAACATGGAGACTGAGAGCCAAACAGAAACAGAGGTGTCTGCCAACCAATCAGCAGCAGCCCAAGCTGGTTAACTTCCTGGTGTCTGTGTGGCACACGGTAATGGTCAGATGTTACATGCAGGCCGCAGAGAGAAGAGAAAAAAGCTTACAGCACCTGGTATTCCCAAGCGGTCTCCCATCCAAGTACTAACCAGGCCCGACCCTGCTTGGCTTCCGAGATCGGACGAGATCGGGCGTGTTCAGGGCGGTGTGGCCGTAAGCCACAGTCCCTGTGACAAATATATGTTATATGGGTGCTGGAACCATACGTTTCCCCTATTTTTACCAGAGAGCTGGCTTGAGAGGCTGCTGTTGAGCCTGCACGTTGACTTCCCTGATGTGATTGTTCTTTGCAGCTGAAAATGGGACTCTCAGATAACTTAGTGTCTGTCAAAAGCCTCTGTTCCCTGTGTGTAGTTTTGTGTCCGTTGTCATATAGAGAAACCAGGGAAGCTCAATCCCACGACATGCTCATAAACTGCGTCTTCTCTAAACAGTATAGTTCTATTTTACAAGTCGGAATACAATAACAGATTCTGTTTCAGAATCTATAAAGAGCTGGTTTGTGATTCCATTGCTGGCTTACGGCCACACCACCCTGAACACGCCTGATCTCGTCAGATCTCAGAAGCCAAGCAGAGTCGGGCCTGGTTAGTACTTGGATGGGAGACCGCCTGGGAATACCAGGTGCTGTAAGCCTTTTGGCTTCTCCAGGCGCATGCAGTTTGGCTACGTCAAATGCAAAACTAGTCCCTGTTTGACTTTTTGGAACTTGTCCTTTCTGAGGACAAAGTTAAATGTATGAGGATCAAAGCCAACAATGGCCTGGGACATCTCAGCAGATCCAGGATCAGCAACATGGAGACTGAGAGCCAAACAGAAACAGAGGTGTCTGCCAACCAATCAGCAGCAGCCCAAGCTGGTTAACTTCCTGGTGTCTGTGTGGCACACGGTGATGGTCAGATGTTACATGCAGGCCGCAGAGAGAAGAGAAAAAAGCTTACAGCACCTGGTATTCCCAAGCGGTCTCCCATCCAAGTACTAACCAGGCCCGACCCTGCTTGGCTTCCGAGATCGGACGAGATCGGGCGTGTTCAGGGCGGTGTGGCCGTAAGCCACAGTCCCTGTGACAAATATATGTTATATAGGTGCTGGAACCATACGTTTCCCCTATTTTTACCAGAGAGCTGGCTTGAGAGGCTGCTGTTGAGCCTGCACATTGACTTCCCTGATGTGATTGTTCTTTGCAGCTGAAAATGGGACTCTCAGATAACTTAGTGTCTCTCAAAAGCCTCTGTTCCCTGTGTGTAGTTTTGTGTCCGTTGTCATATAGAGAAACCAGGGAAGCTCAATCCCACGACATGCTCATAAACTGCGTCTTCTCTAAACAGTATAGTTCTATTTTACAAGTCGGAATACAATAACAGATTCTGTCTCAGAATCTATAAAGAGCTGGTTTGTGATTCCATTGCTGGCTTACGGCCACACCACCCTGAACACGCCTGATCTCGTCAGATCTCAGAAGCCAAGCAGAGTCGGGCCTGGTTAGTACTTGGATGGGAGACCGCCTGGGAATATCAGGTGCTGTAAGCCTTTTGGCTTCTCCAGGCGCATGCAGTTTGGCTACGTCAAATGCAAAACTAGTCCCTGTTTGACTTTTTGGAACTTGTCCTTTCTGAGGACAAAGTTAAATGTATGAGGATCAAAGCCAACAATGGCCTGGGACATCTCAGCAGATCCAGGATCAGCAACATGGAGACTGAGAGCCAAACAGAAACAGAGGTGTCTGCCAACCAATCAGCAGCAGCCCAAGCTGGTTAACTTCCTGGTGTCTGTGTGGCACACGGTGATGGTCAGATGTTACATGCAGGCCGCAGAGAGAAGAGAAAAAAGCTTACAGCACCTGGTATTCCCAAGCGGTCTCCCATCCAAGTACTAACCAGGCCCGACCCTGCTTGGCTTCCGAGATCGGACGAGATCGGGCGTGTTCAGGGCGGTGTGGCCGTAAGCCACAGTCCCTGTGACAAATATATGTTATATGGGTGCTGGAACCATACGTTTCCCCTATTTTTACCAGAGAGCTGGCTTGAGAGGCTGCTGTTGAGCCTGCACGTTGACTTCCCTGATGTGATTGTTCTTTGCAGCTGAAAATGGGACTCTCAGATAACTTAGTGTCTGTCAAAAGCCTCTGTTCCCTGTGTGTAGTTTTGTGTCCGTTGTCATATAGAGAAACCAGGGAAGCTCAATCCCACGACATGCTCATAAACTGCGTCTTCTCTAAACAGTATAGTTCTATTTTACAAGTCGGAATACAATAACAGATTCTGTCTCAGAATCTATAAAGAGCTGGTTTGTGATTCCATTGCTGGCTTACGGCCACACCACCCTGAACACGCCTGATCTCGTCAGATCTCAGAAGCCAAGCAGAGTCGGGCCTGGTTAGTACTTGGATGGGAGACCGCCTGGGAATACCAGGTGCTGTAAGCCTTTTGGCTTCTCCAGGCGCATGCAGTTTGGCTACGTCAAATGCAAAACTAGTCCCTGTTTGACTTTTTGGAACTTGTCCTTTCTGAGGACAAAGTTAAATGTATGAGGATCAAAGCCAACAATGGCCTGGGACATCTCAGCAGATCCAGGATCAGCAACATGGAGACTGAGAGCCAAACAGAAACAGAGGTGTCTGCCAACCAATCAGCAGCAGCCCAAGCTGGTTAACTTCCTGGTGTCTGTGTGGCACACGGTAATGGTCAGATGTTACATGCAGGCCGCAGAGAGAAGAGAAAAAAGCTTACAGCACCTGGTATTCCCAAGCGGTCTCCCATCCAAGTACTAACCAGGCCCGACCCTGCTTGGCTTCCGAGATCGGACGAGATCGGGCGTGTTCAGGGCGGTGTGGCCGTAAGCCACAGTCCCTGTGACAAATATATGTTATATAGGTGCTGGAACCATACGTTTCCCCTATTTTTACCAGAGAGCTGGCTTGAGAGGCTGCTGTTGAGCCTGCACATTGACTTCCCTGATGTGATTGTTCTTTGCAGCTGAAAATGGGACTCTCAGATAACTTAGTGTCTCTCAAAAGCCTCTGTTCCCTGTGTGTAGTTTTGTGTCCGTTGTCATATAGAGAAACCAGGGAAGCTCAATCCCACGACATGCTCATAAACTGCGTCTTCTCTAAACAGTATAGTTCTATTTTACAAGTCGGAATACAATAACAGATTCTGTCTCAGAATCTATAAAGAGCTGGTTTGTGATTCCATTGCTGGCTTACGGCCACACCACCCTGAACACGCCTGATCTCGTCAGATCTCAGAAGCCAAGCAGAGTCGGGCCTGGTTAGTACTTGGATGGGAGACCGCCTGGGAATATCAGGTGCTGTAAGCCTTTTGGCTTCTCCAGGCGCATGCAGTTTGGCTACGTCAAATGCAAAACTAGTCCCTGTTTGACTTTTTGGAACTTGTCCTTTCTGAGGACAAAGTTAAATGTATGAGGATCAAAGCCAACAATGGCCTGGGACATCTCAGCAGATCCAGGATCAGCAACATGGAGACTGAGAGCCAAACAGAAACAGAGGTGTCTGCCAACCAATCAGCAGCAGCCCAAGCTGGTTAACTTCCTGGTGTCTGTGTGGCACACGGTGATGGTCAGATGTTACATGCAGGCCGCAGAGAGAAGAGAAAAAAGCTTACAGCACCTGGTATTCCCAAGCGGTCTCCCATCCAAGTACTAACCAGGCCCGACCCTGCTTGGCTTCCGAGATCGGACGAGATCGGGCGTGTTCAGGGCGGTGTGGCCGTAAGCCACAGTCCCTGTGACAAATATATGTTATATGGGTGCTGGAACCATACGTTTCCCCTATTTTTACCAGAGAGCTGGCTTGAGAGGCTGCTGTTGAGCCTGCACGTTGACTTCCCTGATGTGATTGTTCTTTGCAGCTGAAAATGGGACTCTCAGATAACTTAGTGTCTGTCAAAAGCCTCTGTTCCCTGTGTGTAGTTTTGTGTCCGTTGTCATATAGAGAAACCAGGGAAGCTCAATCCCACGACATGCTCATAAACTGCGTCTTCTCTAAACAGTATAGTTCTATTTTACAAGTCGGAATACAATAACAGATTCTGTCTCAGAATCTATAAAGAGCTGGTTTGTGATTCCATTGCTGGCTTACGGCCACACCACCCTGAACACGCCTGATCTCGTCAGATCTCAGAAGCCAAGCAGAGTCGGGCCTGGTTAGTACTTGGATGGGAGACCGCCTGGGAATACCAGGTGCTGTAAGCCTTTTGGCTTCTCCAGGCGCATGCAGTTTGGCTACGTCAAATGCAAAACTAGTCCCTGTTTGACTTTTTGGAACTTGTCCTTTCTGAGGACAAAGTTAAATGTATGAGGATCAAAGCCAACAATGGCCTGGGACATCTCAGCAGATCCAGGATCAGCAACATGGAGACTGAGAGCCAAACAGAAACAGAGGTGTCTGCCAACCAATCAGCAGCAGCCCAAGCTGGTTAACTTCCTGGTGTCTGTGTGGCACACGGTAATGGTCAGATGTTACATGCAGGCCGCAGAGAGAAGAGAAAAAAGCTTACAGCACCTGGTATTCCCAAGCGGTCTCCCATCCAAGTACTAACCAGGCCCGACCCTGCTTGGCTTCCGAGATCGGACGAGATCGGGCGTGTTCAGGGCGGTGTGGCCGTAAGCCACAGTCCCTGTGACAAATATATGTTATATGGGTGCTGGAACCATACGTTTCCCCTATTTTTACCAGAGAGCTGGCTTGAGAGGCTGCTGTTGAGCCTGCACGTTGACTTCCCTGATGTGATTGTTCTTTGCAGCTGAAAATGGGACTCTCAGATAACTTAGTGTCTGTCAAAAGCCTCTGTTCCCTGTGTGTAGTTTTGTGTCCGTTGTCATATAGAGAAACCAGGGAAGCTCAATCCCACGACATGCTCATAAACTGCGTCTTCTCTAAACAGTATAGTTCTATTTTACAAGTCGGAATACAATAACAGATTCTGTCTCAGAATCTATAAAGAGCTGGTTTGTGATTCCATTGCTGGCTTACGGCCACACCACCCTGAACACGCCTGATCTCGTCAGATCTCAGAAGCCAAGCAGAGTCGGGCCTGGTTAGTACTTGGATGGGAGACCGCCTGGGAATACCAGGTGCTGTAAGCCTTTTGGCTTCTCCAGGCGCATGCAGTTTGGCTACGTCAAATGCAAAACTAGTCCCTGTTTGACTTTTTGGAACTTGTCCTTTCTGAGGACAAAGTTAAATGTATGAGGATCAAAGCCAACAATGGCCTGGGACATCTCAGCAGATCCAGGATCAGCAACATGGAGACTGAGAGCCAAACAGAAACAGAGGTGTCTGCCAACCAATCAGCAGCAGCCCAAGCTGGTTAACTTCCTGGTGTCTGTGTGGCACACGGTAATGGTCAGATGTTACATGCAGGCCGCAGAGAGAAGAGAAAAAAGCTTACAGCACCTGGTATTCCCAAGCGGTCTCCCATCCAAGTACTAACCAGGCCCGACCCTGCTTGGCTTCCGAGATCGGACGAGATCGGGCGTGTTCAGGGCGGTGTGGCCGTAAGCCACAGTCCCTGTGACAAATATATGTTATATGGGTGCTGGAACCATACGTTTCCCCTATTTTTACCAGAGAGCTGGCTTGAGAGGCTGCTGTTGAGCCTGCACGTTGACTTCCCTGATGTGATTGTTCTTTGCAGCTGAAAATGGGACTCTCAGATAACTTAGTGTCTGTCAAAAGCCTCTGTTCCCTGTGTGTAGTTTTGTGTCCGTTGTCATATAGAGAAACCAGGGAAGCTCAATCCCACGACATGCTCATAAACTGCGTCTTCTCTAAACAGTATAGTTCTATTTTACAAGTCGGAATACAATAACAGATTCTGTCTCAGAATCTATAAAGAGCTGGTTTGTGATTCCATTGCTGGCTTACGGCCACACCACCCTGAACACGCCTGATCTCGTCAGATCTCAGAAGCCAAGCAGAGTTGGGCCTGGTTAGTACTTGGATGGGAGACCGCCTGGGAATACCAGGTGCTGTAAGCCTTTTGGCTTCTCCAGGCGCATGCAGTTTGGCTACGTCAAATGCAAAACTAGTCCCTGTTTGACTTTTTGGAACTTGTCCTTTCTGAGGACAAAGTTAAATGTATGAGGATCAAAGCCAACAATGGCCTGGGACATCTCAGCAGATCCAGGATCAGCAACATGGAGACTGAGAGCCAAACAGAAACAGAGGTGTCTGCCAACCAATCAGCAGCAGCCCAAGCTGGTTAACTTCCTGGTGTCTGTGTGGCACACGGTGATGGTCAGATGTTACATGCAGGCCGCAGAGAGAAGAGAAAAAAGCTTACAGCACCTGGTATTCCCAAGCGGTCTCCCATCCAAGTACTAACCAGGCCCGACCCTGCTTGGCTTCCGAGATCGGACGAGATCGGGCGTGTTCAGGGCGGTGTGGCCGTAAGCCACAGTCCCTGTGACAAATATATGTTATATGGGTGCTGGAACCATACGTTTCCCCTATTTTTACCAGAGAGCTGGCTTGAGAGGCTGCTGTTGAGCCTGCACGTTGACTTCCCTGATGTGATTGTTCTTTGCAGCTGAAAATGGGACTCTCAGATAACTTAGTGTCTGTCAAAAGCCTCTGTTCCCTGTGTGTAGTTTTGTGTCCGTTGTCATATAGAGAAACCAGGGAAGCTCAATCCCACGACATGCTCATAAACTGCGTCTTCTCTAAACAGTATAGTTCTATTTTACAAGTCGGAATACAATAACAGATTCTGTTTCAGAATCTATAAAGAGCTGGTTTGTGATTCCATTGCTGGCTTACGGCCACACCACCCTGAACACGCCTGATCTCGTCAGATCTCAGAAGCCAAGCAGAGTCGGGCCTGGTTAGTACTTGGATGGGAGACCGCCTGGGAATACCAGGTGCTGTAAGCCTTTTGGCTTCTCCAGGCGCATGCAGTTTGGCTACGTCAAATGCAAAACTAGTCCCTGTTTGACTTTTTGGAACTTGTCCTTTCTGAGGACAAAGTTAAATGTATGAGGATCAAAGCCAACAATGGCCTGGGACATCTCAGCAGATCCAGGATCAGCAACATGGAGACTGAGAGCCAAACAGAAACAGAGGTGTCTGCCAACCAATCAGCAGCAGCCCAAGCTGGTTAACTTCCTGGTGTCTGTGTGGCACACGGTAATGGTCAGATGTTACATGCAGGCCGCAGAGAGAAGAGAAAAAAGCTTACAGCACCTGGTATTCCCAAGCGGTCTCCCATCCAAGTACTAACCAGGCCCGACCCTGCTTGGCTTCCGAGATCGGACGAGATCGGGCGTGTTCAGGGCGGTGTGGCCGTAAGCCACAGTCCCTGTGACAAATATATGTTATATGGGTGCTGGAACCATACGTTTCCCCTATTTTTACCAGAGAGCTGGCTTGAGAGGCTGCTGTTGAGCCTGCACGTTGACTTCCCTGATGTGATTGTTCTTTGCAGCTGAAAATGGGACTCTCAGATAACTTAGTGTCTGTCAAAAGCCTCTGTTCCCTGTGTGTAGTTTTGTGTCCGTTGTCATATAGAGAAACCAGGGAAGCTCAATCCCACGACATGCTCATAAACTGCGTCTTCTCTAAACAGTATAGTTCTATTTTACAAGTCGGAATACAATAACAGATTCTGTCTCAGAATCTATAAAGAGCTGGTTTGTGATTCCATTGCTGGCTTACGGCCACACCACCCTGAACACGCCTGATCTCGTCAGATCTCAGAAGCCAAGCAGAGTCGGGCCTGGTTAGTACTTGGATGGGAGACCGCCTGGGAATACCAGGTGCTGTAAGCCTTTTGGCTTCTCCAGGCGCATGCAGTTTGGCTACGTCAAATGCAAAACTAGTCCCTGTTTGACTTTTTGGAACTTGTCCTTTCTGAGGACAAAGTTAAATGTATGAGGATCAAAGCCAACAATGGCCTGGGACATCTCAGCAGATCCAGGATCAGCAACATGGAGACTGAGAGCCAAACAGAAACAGAGGTGTCTGCCAACCAATCAGCAGCAGCCCAAGCTGGTTAACTTCCTGGTGTCTGTGTGGCACACGGTGATGGTCAGATGTTACATGCAGGCCGCAGAGAGAAGAGAAAAAAGCTTACAGCACCTGGTATTCCCAAGCGGTCTCCCATCCAAGTACTAACCAGGCCCGACCCTGCTTGGCTTCCGAGATCGGACGAGATCGGGCGTGTTCAGGGCGGTGTGGCCGTAAGCCACAGTCCCTGTGACAAATATATGTTATATGGGTGCTGGAACCATACGTTTCCCCTATTTTTACCAGAGAGCTGGCTTGAGAGGCTGCTGTTGAGCCTGCACGTTGACTTCCCTGATGTGATTGTTCTTTGCAGCTGAAAATGGGACTCTCAGATAACTTAGTGTCTGTCAAAAGCCTCTGTTCCCTGTGTGTAGTTTTGTGTCCGTTGTCATATAGAGAAACCAGGGAAGCTCAATCCCACGACATGCTCATAAACTGCGTCTTCTCTAAACAGTATAGTTCTATTTTACAAGTCGGAATACAATAACAGATTCTGTTTCAGAATCTATAAAGAGCTGGTTTGTGATTCCATTGCTGGCTTACGGCCACACCACCCTGAACACGCCTGATCTCGTCAGATCTCAGAAGCCAAGCAGAGTCGGCCCTGGTTAGTACTTGGATGGGAGACCGCCTGGGAATACCAGGTGCTGTAAGCCTTTTGGCTTCTCCAGGCGCATGCAGTTTGGCTACGTCAAATGCAAAACTAGTCCCTGTTTGACTTTTTGGAACTTGTCCTTTCTGAGGACAAAGTTAAATGTATGAGGATCAAAGCCAACAATGGCCTGGGACATCTCAGCAGATCCAGGATCAGCAACATGGAGACTGAGAGCCAAACAGAAACAGAGGTGTCTGCCAACCAATCAGCAGCAGCCCAAGCTGGTTAACTTCCTGGTGTCTGTGTGGCACACGGTAATGGTCAGATGTTACATGCAGGCCGCAGAGAGAAGAGAAAAAAGCTTACAGCACCTGGTATTCCCAAGCGGTCTCCCATCCAAGTACTAACCAGGCCCGACCCTGCTTGGCTTCCGAGATCGGACGAGATCGGGCGTGTTCAGGGCGGTGTGGCCGTAAGCCACAGTCCCTGTGACAAATATATGTTATATGGGTGCTGGAACCATACGTTTCCCCTATTTTTACCAGAGAGCTGGCTTGAGAGGCTGCTGTTGAGCCTGCACGTTGACTTCCCTGATGTGATTGTTCTTTGCAGCTGAAAATGGGACTCTCAGATAACTTAGTGTCTGTCAAAAGCCTCTGTTCCCTGTGTGTAGTTTTGTGTCCGTTGTCATATAGAGAAACCAGGGAAGCTCAATCCCACGACATGCTCATAAACTGCGTCTTCTCTAAACAGTATAGTTCTATTTTACAAGTCGGAATACAATAACAGATTCTGTTTCAGAATCTATAAAGAGCTGGTTTGTGATTCCATTGCTGGCTTACGGCCACACCACCCTGAACACGCCTGATCTCGTCAGATCTCAGAAGCCAAGCAGAGTCGGCCCTGGTTAGTACTTGGATGGGAGACCGCCTGGGAATACCAGGTGCTGTAAGCCTTTTGGCTTCTCCAGGCGCATGCAGTTTGGCTACGTCAAATGCAAAACTAGTCCCTGTTTGACTTTTTGGAACTTGTCCTTTCTGAGGACAAAGTTAAATGTATGAGGATCAAAGCCAACAATGGCCTGGGACATCTCAGCAGATCCAGGATCAGCAACATGGAGACTGAGAGCCAAACAGAAACAGAGGTGTCTGCCAACCAATCAGCAGCAGCCCAAGCTGGTTAACTTCCTGGTGTCTGTGTGGCACACGGTGATGGTCAGATGTTACATGCAGGCCGCAGAGAGAAGAGAAAAAAGCTTACAGCACCTGGTATTCCCAAGCGGTCTCCCATCCAAGTACTAACCAGGCCCGACCCTGCTTGGCTTCCGAGATCGGACGAGATCGGGCGTGTTCAGGGCGGTGTGGCCGTAAGCCACAGTCCCTGTGACAAATATATGTTATATGGGTGCTGGAACCATACGTTTCCCCTATTTTTACCAGAGAGCTGGCTTGAGAGGCTGCTGTTGAGCCTG
The DNA here is from genome assembly GCF_027942865.1 of Odontesthes bonariensis. Lineage (NCBI taxonomy): Eukaryota > Metazoa > Chordata > Actinopteri > Atheriniformes > Atherinopsidae > Odontesthes > Odontesthes bonariensis. The sequence goes on along the minus strand of NC_134516.1, from coordinate 26,315,404 downwards.
CACGTTGACTTCCCTGATGTGATTGTTCTCTGCAGCTGAAAATGGGACTCTCAGATAACTTAGTGTCTCTCAAAAGCCTCTGTTCCCTGTGTGTAATTTTGTGTCCGTTGTCATATAGAGAAACCAGGGAAGCTCAATCCCACGACATGCTCATAAACTGTGTCTTCTCTAAACAGTATAGTTCTATTTTACAAGTCGGAATACAATAACAGATTCTGTCTCAGAATCTATAAAGAGCTGGTTTGTGATTCCATTGCTGGCTTACAGCCACACCACCCTGAACACGCCTGATCTCGTCAGATCTCAGAAGCCAAGCAGAGTCGGGCCTGGTTAGTACTTGGATGGGAGACCGCCTGGGAATACCAGGTGCTGTAAGCCTTTTGGCTTCTCCAGGCGCATGCAGTTTGGCTACGTCAAATGCAAAACTAGTCCCTGTTTGACTTTTTGGAACTTGTCCTTTCTGAGGACAAAGTTAAATGTATGAGGATCAAAGCCAACAATGGCCTGGGACATCTCAGCAGATCCAGGATCAGCAACATGGAGACTGAGAGCCAAACAGAAACAGAGGTGTCTGCCAACCAATCAGCAGCAGCCCAAGCTGGTTAACTTCCTGGTGTCTGTGTGGCACACGGTAATGGTCAGATGTTACATGCAGGCCGCAGAGAGAAGAGAAAAAAGCTTACAGCACCTGGTATTCCCAAGCGGTCTCCCATCCAAGTACTAACCAGGCCCGACCCTGCTTGGCTTCCGAGATCGGACGAGATCGGGCGTGTTCAGGGCGGTGTGGCCGTAAGCCACAGTCCCTGTGACAAATATATGTTATATGGGTGCTGGAACCATACGTTTCCCCTATTTTTACCAGAGAGCTGGCTTGAGAGGCTGCTGTTGAGCCTGCACGTTGACTTCCCTGATGTGATTGTTCTTTGCAGCTGAAAATGGGACTCTCAGATAACTTAGTGTCTGTCAAAAGCCTCTGTTCCCTGTGTGTAGTTTTGTGTCCGTTGTCATATAGAGAAACCAGGGAAGCTCAATCCCACGACATGCTCATAAACTGCGTCTTCTCTAAACAGTATAGTTCTATTTTACAAGTCGGAATACAATAACAGATTCTGTTTCAGAATCTATAAAGAGCTGGTTTGTGATTCCATTGCTGGCTTACGGCCACACCACCCTGAACACGCCTGATCTCGTCAGATCTCAGAAGCCAAGCAGAGTCGGGCCTGGTTAGTACTTGGATGGGAGACCGCCTGGGAATACCAGGTGCTGTAAGCCTTTTGGCTTCTCCAGGCGCATGCAGTTTGGCTACGTCAAATGCAAAACTAGTCCCTGTTTGACTTTTTGGAACTTGTCCTTTCTGAGGACAAAGTTAAATGTATGAGGATCAAAGCCAACAATGGCCTGGGACATCTCAGCAGATCCAGGATCAGCAACATGGAGACTGAGAGCCAAACAGAAACAGAGGTGTCTGCCAACCAATCAGCAGCAGCCCAAGCTGGTTAACTTCCTGGTGTCTGTGTGGCACACGGTAATGGTCAGATGTTACATGCAGGCCGCAGAGAGAAGAGAAAAAAGCTTACAGCACCTGGTATTCCCAAGCGGTCTCCCATCCAAGTACTAACCAGGCCCGACCCTGCTTGGCTTCCGAGATCGGACGAGATCGGGCGTGTTCAGGGCGGTGTGGCCGTAAGCCACAGTCCCTGTGACAAATATATGTTATATAGGTGCTGGAACCATACGTTTCCCCTATTTTTACCAGAGAGCTGGCTTGAGAGGCTGCTGTTGAGCCTGCACATTGACTTCCCTGATGTGATTGTTCTTTGCAGCTGAAAATGGGACTCTCAGATAACTTAGTGTCTCTCAAAAGCCTCTGTTCCCTGTGTGTAGTTTTGTGTCCGTTGTCATATAGAGAAACCAGGGAAGCTCAATCCCACGACATGCTCATAAACTGCGTCTTCTCTAAACAGTATAGTTCTATTTTACAAGTCGGAATACAATAACAGATTCTGTCTCAGAATCTATAAAGAGCTGGTTTGTGATTCCATTGCTGGCTTACGGCCACACCACCCTGAACACGCCTGATCTCGTCAGATCTCAGAAGCCAAGCAGAGTCGGGCCTGGTTAGTACTTGGATGGGAGACCGCCTGGGAATATCAGGTGCTGTAAGCCTTTTGGCTTCTCCAGGCGCATGCAGTTTGGCTACGTCAAATGCAAAACTAGTCCCTGTTTGACTTTTTGGAACTTGTCCTTTCTGAGGACAAAGTTAAATGTATGAGGATCAAAGCCAACAATGGCCTGGGACATCTCAGCAGATCCAGGATCAGCAACATGGAGACTGAGAGCCAAACAGAAACAGAGGTGTCTGCCAACCAATCAGCAGCAGCCCAAGCTGGTTAACTTCCTGGTGTCTGTGTGGCACACGGTGATGGTCAGATGTTACATGCAGGCCGCAGAGAGAAGAGAAAAAAGCTTACAGCACCTGGTATTCCCAAGCGGTCTCCCATCCAAGTACTAACCAGGCCCGACCCTGCTTGGCTTCCGAGATCGGACGAGATCGGGCGTGTTCAGGGCGGTGTGGCCGTAAGCCACAGTCCCTGTGACAAATATATGTTATATGGGTGCTGGAACCATACGTTTCCCCTATTTTTACCAGAGAGCTGGCTTGAGAGGCTGCTGTTGAGCCTGCACGTTGACTTCCCTGATGTGATTGTTCTTTGCAGCTGAAAATGGGACTCTCAGATAACTTAGTGTCTGTCAAAAGCCTCTGTTCCCTGTGTGTAGTTTTGTGTCCGTTGTCATATAGAGAAACCAGGGAAGCTCAATCCCACGACATGCTCATAAACTGCGTCTTCTCTAAACAGTATAGTTCTATTTTACAAGTCGGAATACAATAACAGATTCTGTCTCAGAATCTATAAAGAGCTGGTTTGTGATTCCATTGCTGGCTTACGGCCACACCACCCTGAACACGCCTGATCTCGTCAGATCTCAGAAGCCAAGCAGAGTCGGGCCTGGTTAGTACTTGGATGGGAGACCGCCTGGGAATACCAGGTGCTGTAAGCCTTTTGGCTTCTCCAGGCGCATGCAGTTTGGCTACGTCAAATGCAAAACTAGTCCCTGTTTGACTTTTTGGAACTTGTCCTTTCTGAGGACAAAGTTAAATGTATGAGGATCAAAGCCAACAATGGCCTGGGACATCTCAGCAGATCCAGGATCAGCAACATGGAGACTGAGAGCCAAACAGAAACAGAGGTGTCTGCCAACCAATCAGCAGCAGCCCAAGCTGGTTAACTTCCTGGTGTCTGTGTGGCACACGGTAATGGTCAGATGTTACATGCAGGCCGCAGAGAGAAGAGAAAAAAGCTTACAGCACCTGGTATTCCCAAGCGGTCTCCCATCCAAGTACTAACCAGGCCCGACCCTGCTTGGCTTCCGAGATCGGACGAGATCGGGCGTGTTCAGGGCGGTGTGGCCGTAAGCCACAGTCCCTGTGACAAATATATGTTATATGGGTGCTGGAACCATACGTTTCCCCTATTTTTACCAGAGAGCTGGCTTGAGAGGCTGCTGTTGAGCCTGCACGTTGACTTCCCTGATGTGATTGTTCTTTGCAGCTGAAAATGGGACTCTCAGATAACTTAGTGTCTGTCAAAAGCCTCTGTTCCCTGTGTGTAGTTTTGTGTCCGTTGTCATATAGAGAAACCAGGGAAGCTCAATCCCACGACATGCTCATAAACTGCGTCTTCTCTAAACAGTATAGTTCTATTTTACAAGTCGGAATACAATAACAGATTCTGTCTCAGAATCTATAAAGAGCTGGTTTGTGATTCCATTGCTGGCTTACGGCCACACCACCCTGAACACGCCTGATCTCGTCAGATCTCAGAAGCCAAGCAGAGTCGGGCCTGGTTAGTACTTGGATGGGAGACCGCCTGGGAATACCAGGTGCTGTAAGCCTTTTGGCTTCTCCAGGCGCATGCAGTTTGGCTACGTCAAATGCAAAACTAGTCCCTGTTTGACTTTTTGGAACTTGTCCTTTCTGAGGACAAAGTTAAATGTATGAGGATCAAAGCCAACAATGGCCTGGGACATCTCAGCAGATCCAGGATCAGCAACATGGAGACTGAGAGCCAAACAGAAACAGAGGTGTCTGCCAACCAATCAGCAGCAGCCCAAGCTGGTTAACTTCCTGGTGTCTGTGTGGCACACGGTGATGGTCAGATGTTACATGCAGGCCGCAGAGAGAAGAGAAAAAAGCTTACAGCACCTGGTATTCCCAAGCGGTCTCCCATCCAAGTACTAACCAGGCCCGACCCTGCTTGGCTTCCGAGATCGGACGAGATCGGGCGTGTTCAGGGCGGTGTGGCCGTAAGCCACAGTCCCTGTGACAAATATATGTTATATGGGTGCTGGAACCATACGTTTCCCCTATTTTTACCAGAGAGCTGGCTTGAGAGGCTGCTGTTGAGCCTGCACGTTGACTTCCCTGATGTGATTGTTCTTTGCAGCTGAAAATGGGACTCTCAGATAACTTAGTGTCTGTCAAAAGCCTCTGTTCCCTGTGTGTAGTTTTGTGTCCGTTGTCATATAGAGAAACCAGGGAAGCTCAATCCCACGACATGCTTATAAACTGCGTCTTCTCTAAACAGTATAGTTCTATTTTACAAGTCGGAATACAATAACAGATTCTGTTTCAGAATCTATAAAGAGCTGGTTTGTGATTCCATTGCTGGCTTACGGCCACACCACCCTGAACACGCCTGATCTCGTCAGATCTCAGAAGCCAAGCAGAGTCGGCCCTGGTTAGTACTTGGATGGGAGACCGCCTGGGAATACCAGGTGCTGTAAGCCTTTTGGCTTCTCCAGGCGCATGCAGTTTGGCTACGTCAAATGCAAAACTAGTCCCTGTTTGACTTTTTGGAACTTGTCCTTTCTGAGGACAAAGTTAAATGTATGAGGATCAAAGCCAACAATGGCCTGGGACATCTCAGCAGATCCAGGATCAGCAACATGGAGACTGAGAGCCAAACAGAAACAGAGGTGTCTGCCAACCAATCAGCAGCAGCCCAAGCTGGTTAACTTCCTGGTGTCTGTGTGGCACACGGTAATGGTCAGATGTTACATGCAGGCCGCAGAGAGAAGAGAAAAAAGCTTACAGCACCTGGTATTCCCAAGCGGTCTCCCATCCAAGTACTAACCAGGCCCGACCCTGCTTGGCTTCCGAGATCGGACGAGATCGGGCGTGTTCAGGGCGGTGTGGCCGTAAGCCACAGTCCCTGTGACAAATATATGTTATATGGGTGCTGGAACCATACGTTTCCCCTATTTTTACCAGAGAGCTGGCTTGAGAGGCTGCTGTTGAGCCTGCACGTTGACTTCCCTGATGTGATTGTTCTTTGCAGCTGAAAATGGGACTCTCAGATAACTTAGTGTCTGTCAAAAGCCTCTGTTCCCTGTGTGTAGTTTTGTGTCCGTTGTCATATAGAGAAACCAGGGAAGCTCAATCCCACGACATGCTCATAAACTGCGTCTTCTCTAAACAGTATAGTTCTATTTTACAAGTCGGAATACAATAACAGATTCTGTTTCAGAATCTATAAAGAGCTGGTTTGTGATTCCATTGCTGGCTTACGGCCACACCACCCTGAACACGCCTGATCTCGTCAGATCTCAGAAGCCAAGCAGAGTCGGGCCTGGTTAGTACTTGGATGGGAGACCGCCTGGGAATACCAGGTGCTGTAAGCCTTTTGGCTTCTCCAGGCGCATGCAGTTTGGCTACGTCAAATGCAAAACTAGTCCCTGTTTGACTTTTTGGAACTTGTCCTTTCTGAGGACAAAGTTAAATGTATGAGGATCAAAGCCAACAATGGCCTGGGACATCTCAGCAGATCCAGGATCAGCAACATGGAGACTGAGAGCCAAACAGAAACAGAGGTGTCTGCCAACCAATCAGCAGCAGCCCAAGCTGGTTAACTTCCTGGTGTCTGTGTGGCACACGGTGATGGTCAGATGTTACATGCAGGCCGCAGAGAGAAGAGAAAAAAGCTTACAGCACCTGGTATTCCCAAGCGGTCTCCCATCCAAGTACTAACCAGGCCCGACCCTGCTTGGCTTCCGAGATCGGACGAGATCGGGCGTGTTCAGGGCGGTGTGGCCGTAAGCCACAGTCCCTGTGACAAATATATGTTATATGGGTGCTGGAACCATACGTTTCCCCTATTTTTACCAGAGAGCTGGCTTGAGAGGCTGCTGTTGAGCCTGCACGTTGACTTCCCTGATGTGATTGTTCTCTGCAGCTGAAAATGGGACTCTCAGATAACTTAGTGTCTGTCAAAAGCCTCTGTTCCCTGTGTGTAGTTTTGTGTCCGTTGTCATATAGAGAAACCAGGGAAGCTCAATCCCACGACATGCTCATAAACTGCGTCTTCTCTAAACAGTATAGTTCTATTTTACAAGTCGGAATACAATAACAGATTCTGTCTCAGAATCTATAAAGAGCTGGTTTGTGATTCCATTGCTGGCTTACGGCCACACCACCCTGAACACGCCTGATCTCGTCAGATCTCAGAAGCCAAGCAGAGTCGGGCCTGGTTAGTACTTGGATGGGAGACCGCCTGGGAATATCAGGTGCTGTAAGCCTTTTGGCTTCTCCAGGCGCATGCAGTTTGGCTACGTCAAATGCAAAACTAGTCCCTGTTTGACTTTTTGGAACTTGTCCTTTCTGAGGACAAAGTTAAATGTATGAGGATCAAAGCCAACAATGGCCTGGGACATCTCAGCAGATCCAGGATCAGCAACATGGAGACTGAGAGCCAAACAGAAACAGAGGTGTCTGCCAACCAATCAGCAGCAGCCCAAGCTGGTTAACTTCCTGGTGTCTGTGTGGCACACGGTGATGGTCAGATGTTACATGCAGGCCGCAGAGAGAAGAGAAAAAAGCTTACAGCACCTGGTATTCCCAAGCGGTCTCCCATCCAAGTACTAACCAGGCCCGACCCTGCTTGGCTTCCGAGATCGGACGAGATCGGGCGTGTTCAGGGCGGTGTGGCCGTAAGCCACAGTCCCTGTGACAAATATATGTTATATGGGTGCTGGAACCATACGTTTCCCCTATTTTTACCAGAGAGCTGGCTTGAGAGGCTGCTGTTGAGCCTGCACGTTGACTTCCCTGATGTGATTGTTCTTTGCAGCTGAAAATGGGACTCTCAGATAACTTAGTGTCTGTCAAAAGCCTCTGTTCCCTGTGTGTAGTTTTGTGTCCGTTGTCATATAGAGAAACCAGGGAAGCTCAATCCCACGACATGCTCATAAACTGCGTCTTCTCTAAACAGTATAGTTCTATTTTACAAGTCGGAATACAATAACAGATTCTGTTTCAGAATCTATAAAGAGCTGGTTTGTGATTCCATTGCTGGCTTACGGCCACACCACCCTGAACACGCCTGATCTCGTCAGATCTCAGAAGCCAAGCAGAGTCGGGCCTGGTTAGTACTTGGATGGGAGACCGCCTGGGAATACCAGGTGCTGTAAGCCTTTTGGCTTCTCCAGGCGCATGCAGTTTGGCTACGTCAAATGCAAAACTAGTCCCTGTTTGACTTTTTGGAACTTGTCCTTTCTGAGGACAAAGTTAAATGTATGAGGATCAAAGCCAACAATGGCCTGGGACATCTCAGCAGATCCAGGATCAGCAACATGGAGACTGAGAGCCAAACAGAAACAGAGGTGTCTGCCAACCAATCAGCAGCAGCCCAAGCTGGTTAACTTCCTGGTGTCTGTGTGGCACACGGTAATGGTCAGATGTTACATGCAGGCCGCAGAGAGAAGAGAAAAAAGCTTACAGCACCTGGTATTCCCAAGCGGTCTCCCATCCAAGTACTAACCAGGCCCGACCCTGCTTGGCTTCCGAGATCGGACGAGATCGGGCGTGTTCAGGGCGGTGTGGCCGTAAGCCACAGTCCCTGTGACAAATATATGTTATATGGGTGCTGGAACCATACGTTTCCCCTATTTTTACCAGAGAGCTGGCTTGAGAGGCTGCTGTTGAGCCTGCACGTTGACTTCCCTGATGTGATTGTTCTTTGCAGCTGAAAATGGGACTCTCAGATAACTTAGTGTCTGTCAAAAGCCTCTGTTCCCTGTGTGTAGTTTTGTGTCCGTTGTCATATAGAGAAACCAGGGAAGCTCAATCCCACGACATGCTCATAAACTGCGTCTTCTCTAAACAGTATAGTTCTATTTTACAAGTCGGAATACAATAACAGATTCTGTTTCAGAATCTATAAAGAGCTGGTTTGTGATTCCATTGCTGGCTTACGGCCACACCACCCTGAACACGCCTGATCTCGTCAGATCTCAGAAGCCAAGCAGAGTCGGCCCTGGTTAGTACTTGGATGGGAGACCGCCTGGGAATACCAGGTGCTGTAAGCCTTTTGGCTTCTCCAGGCGCATGCAGTTTGGCTACGTCAAATGCAAAACTAGTCCCTGTTTGACTTTTTGGAACTTGTCCTTTCTGAGGACAAAGTTAAATGTATGAGGATCAAAGCCAACAATGGCCTGGGACATCTCAGCAGATCCAGGATCAGCAACATGGAGACTGAGAGCCAAACAGAAACAGAGGTGTCTGCCAACCAATCAGCAGCAGCCCAAGCTGGTTAACTTCCTGGTGTCTGTGTGGCACACGGTGATGGTCAGATGTTACATGCAGGCCGCAGAGAGAAGAGAAAAAAGCTTACAGCACCTGGTATTCCCAAGCGGTCTCCCATCCAAGTACTAACCAGGCCCGACCCTGCTTGGCTTCCGAGATCGGACGAGATCGGGCGTGTTCAGGGCGGTGTGGCCGTAAGCCACAGTCCCTGTGACAAATATATGTTATATGGGTGCTGGAACCATACGTTTCCCCTATTTTTACCAGAGAGCTGGCTTGAGAGGCTGCTGTTGAGCCTGCACGTTGACTTCCCTGATGTGATTGTTCTCTGCAGCTGAAAATGGGACTCTCAGATAACTTAGTGTCTCTCAAAAGCCTCTGTTCCCTGTGTGTAATTTTGTGTCCGTTGTCATATAGAGAAACCAGGGAAGCTCAATCCCACGACATGCTCATAAACTGCGTCTTCTCTAAACAGTATAGTTCTATTTTACAAGTCGGAATACAATAACAGATTCTGTCTCAGAATCTATAAAGAGCTGGTTTGTGATTCCATTGCTGGCTTACAGCCACACCACCCTGAACACGCCTGATCTCGTCAGATCTCAGAAGCCAAGCAGAGTCGGGCCTGGTTAGTACTTGGATGGGAGACCGCCTGGGAATACCAGGTGCTGTAAGCCTTTTGGCTTCTCCAGGCGCATGCAGTTTGGCTACGTCAAATGCAAAACTAGTCCCTGTTTGACTTTTTGGAACTTGTCCTTTCTGAGGACAAAGTTAAATGTATGAGGATCAAAGCCAACAATGGCCTGGGACATCTCAGCAGATCCAGGATCAGCAACATGGAGACTGAGAGCCAAACAGAAACAGAGGTGTCTGCCAACCAATCAGCAGCAGCCCAAGCTGGTTAACTTCCTGGTGTCTGTGTGGCACACGGTAATGGTCAGATGTTACATGCAGGCCGCAGAGAGAAGAGAAAAAAGCTTACAGCACCTGGTATTCCCAAGCGGTCTCCCATCCAAGTACTAACCAGGCCCGACCCTGCTTGGCTTCCGAGATCGGACGAGATCGGGCGTGTTCAGGGCGGTGTGGCCGTAAGCCACAGTCCCTGTGACAAATATATGTTATATGGGTGCTGGAACCATACGTTTCCCCTATTTTTACCAGAGAGCTGGCTTGAGAGGCTGCTGTTGAGCCTGCACGTTGACTTCCCTGATGTGATTGTTCTTTGCAGCTGAAAATGGGACTCTCAGATAACTTAGTGTCTGTCAAAAGCCTCTGTTCCCTGTGTGTAGTTTTGTGTCCGTTGTCATATAGAGAAACCAGGGAAGCTCAATCCCACGACATGCTCATAAACTGCGTCTTCTCTAAACAGTATAGTTCTATTTTACAAGTCGGAATACAATAACAGATTCTGTTTCAGAATCTATAAAGAGCTGGTTTGTGATTCCATTGCTGGCTTACGGCCACACCACCCTGAACACGCCTGATCTTGTCAGATCTCAGAAGCCAAGCAGAGTCGGGCCTGGTTAGTACTTGGATGGGAGACCGCCTGGGAATACCAGGTGCTGTAAGCCTTTTGGCTTCTCCAGGCGCATGCAGTTTGGCTACGTCAAATGCAAAACTAGTCCCTGTTTGACTTTTTGGAACTTGTCCTTTCTGAGGACAAAGTTAAATGTATGAGGATCAAAGCCAACAATGGCCTGGGACATCTCAGCAGATCCAGGATCAGCAACATGGAGACTGAGAGCCAAACAGAAACAGAGGTGTCTGCCAACCAATCAGCAGCAGCCCAAGCTGGTTAACTTCCTGGTGTCTGTGTGGCACACGGTAATGGTCAGATGTTACATGCAGGCCGCAGAGAGAAGAGAAAAAAGCTTACAGCACCTGGTATTCCCAAGCGGTCTCCCATCCAAGTACTAACCAGGCCCGACCCTGCTTGGCTTCCGAGATCGGACGAGATCGGGCGTGTTCAGGGCGGTGTGGCCGTAAGCCACAGTCCCTGTGACAAATATATGTTATATAGGTGCTGGAACCATACGTTTCCCCTATTTTTACCAGAGAGCTGGCTTGAGAGGCTGCTGTTGAGCCTGCACATTGACTTCCCTGATGTGATTGTTCTTTGCAGCTGAAAATGGGACTCTCAGATAACTTAGTGTCTCTCAAAAGCCTCTGTTCCCTGTGTGTAGTTTTGTGTCCGTTGTCATATAGAGAAACCAGGGAAGCTCAATCCCACGACATGCTCATAAACTGCGTCTTCTCTAAACAGTATAGTTCTATTTTACAAGTCGGAATACAATAACAGATTCTGTCTCAGAATCTATAAAGAGCTGGTTTGTGATTCCATTGCTGGCTTACGGCCACACCACCCTGAACACGCCTGATCTCGTCAGATCTCAGAAGCCAAGCAGAGTCGGGCCTGGTTAGTACTTGGATGGGAGACCGCCTGGGAATATCAGGTGCTGTAAGCCTTTTGGCTTCTCCAGGCGCATGCAGTTTGGCTACGTCAAATGCAAAACTAGTCCCTGTTTGACTTTTTGGAACTTGTCCTTTCTGAGGACAAAGTTAAATGTATGAGGATCAAAGCCAACAATGGCCTGGGACATCTCAGCAGATCCAGGATCAGCAACATGGAGACTGAGAGCCAAACAGAAACAGAGGTGTCTGCCAACCAATCAGCAGCAGCCCAAGCTGGTTAACTTCCTGGTGTCTGTGTGGCACACGGTGATGGTCAGATGTTACATGCAGGCCGCAGAGAGAAGAGAAAAAAGCTTACAGCACCTGGTATTCCCAAGCGGTCTCCCATCCAAGTACTAACCAGGCCCGACCCTGCTTGGCTTCCGAGATCGGACGAGATCGGGCGTGTTCAGGGCGGTGTGGCCGTAAGCCACAGTCCCTGTGACAAATATATGTTATATGGGTGCTGGAACCATACGTTTCCCCTATTTTTACCAGAGAGCTGGCTTGAGAGGCTGCTGTTGAGCCTGCACGTTGACTTCCCTGATGTGATTGTTCTTTGCAGCTGAAAATGGGACTCTCAGATAACTTAGTGTCTGTCAAAAGCCTCTGTTCCCTGTGTGTAGTTTTGTGTCCGTTGTCATATAGAGAAACCAGGGAAGCTCAATCCCACGACATGCTCATAAACTGCGTCTTCTCTAAACAGTATAGTTCTATTTTACAAGTCGGAATACAATAACAGATTCTGTCTCAGAATCTATAAAGAGCTGGTTTGTGATTCCATTGCTGGCTTACGGCCACACCACCCTGAACACGCCTGATCTCGTCAGATCTCAGAAGCCAAGCAGAGTCGGGCCTGGTTAGTACTTGGATGGGAGACCGCCTGGGAATACCAGGTGCTGTAAGCCTTTTGGCTTCTCCAGGCGCATGCAGTTTGGCTACGTCAAATGCAAAACTAGTCCCTGTTTGACTTTTTGGAACTTGTCCTTTCTGAGGACAAAGTTAAATGTATGAGGATCAAAGCCAACAATGGCCTGGGACATCTCAGCAGATCCAGGATCAGCAACATGGAGACTGAGAGCCAAACAGAAACAGAGGTGTCTGCCAACCAATCAGCAGCAGCCCAAGCTGGTTAACTTCCTGGTGTCTGTGTGGCACACGGTAATGGTCAGATGTTACATGCAGGCCGCAGAGAGAAGAGAAAAAAGCTTACAGCACCTGGTATTCCCAAGCGGTCTCCCATCCAAGTACTAACCAGGCCCGACCCTGCTTGGCTTCCGAGATCGGACGAGATCGGGCGTGTTCAGGGCGGTGTGGCCGTAAGCCACAGTCCCTGTGACAAATATATGTTATATGGGTGCTGGAACCATACGTTTCCCCTATTTTTACCAGAGAGCTGGCTTGAGAGGCTGCTGTTGAGCCTGCACGTTGACTTCCCTGATGTGATTGTTCTTTGCAGCTGAAAATGGGACTCTCAGATAACTTAGTGTCTGTCAAAAGCCTCTGTTCCCTGTGTGTAGTTTTGTGTCCGTTGTCATATAGAGAAACCAGGGAAGCTCAATCCCACGACATGCTCATAAACTGCGTCTTCTCTAAACAGTATAGTTCTATTTTACAAGTCGGAATACAATAACAGATTCTGTCTCAGAATCTATAAAGAGCTGGTTTGTGATTCCATTGCTGGCTTACGGCCACACCACCCTGAACACGCCTGATCTCGTCAGATCTCAGAAGCCAAGCAGAGTCGGGCCTGGTTAGTACTTGGATGGGAGACCGCCTGGGAATACCAGGTGCTGTAAGCCTTTTGGCTTCTCCAGGCGCATGCAGTTTGGCTACGTCAAATGCAAAACTAGTCCCTGTTTGACTTTTTGGAACTTGTCCTTTCTGAGGACAAAGTTAAATGTATGAGGATCAAAGCCAACAATGGCCTGGGACATCTCAGCAGATCCAGGATCAGCAACATGGAGACTGAGAGCCAAACAGAAACAGAGGTGTCTGCCAACCAATCAGCAGCAGCCCAAGCTGGTTAACTTCCTGGTGTCTGTGTGGCACACGGTGATGGTCAGATGTTACATGCAGGCCGCAGAGAGAAGAGAAAAAAGCTTACAGCACCTGGTATTCCCAAGCGGTCTCCCATCCAAGTACTAACCAGGCCCGACCCTGCTTGGCTTCCGAGATCGGACGAGATCGGGCGTGTTCAGGGCGGTGTGGCCGTAAGCCACAGTCCCTGTGACAAATATATGTTATATGGGTGCTGGAACCATACGTTTCCCCTATTTTTACCAGAGAGCTGGCTTGAGAGGCTGCTGTTGAGCCTGCACGTTGACTTCCCTGATGTGATTGTTCTTTGCAGCTGAAAATGGGACTCTCAGATAACTTAGTGTCTGTCAAAAGCCTCTGTTCCCTGTGTGTAGTTTTGTGTCCGTTGTCATATAGAGAAACCAGGGAAGCTCAATCCCACGACATGCTTATAAACTGCGTCTTCTCTAAACAGTATAGTTCTATTTTACAAGTCGGAATACAATAACAGATTCTGTTTCAGAATCTATAAAGAGCTGGTTTGTGATTCCATTGCTGGCTTACGGCCACACCACCCTGAACACGCCTGATCTCGTCAGATCTCAGAAGCCAAGCAGAGTCGGCCCTGGTTAGTACTTGGATGGGAGACCGCCTGGGAATACCAGGTGCTGTAAGCCTTTTGGCTTCTCCAGGCGCATGCAGTTTGGCTACGTCAAATGCAAAACTAGTCCCTGTTTGACTTTTTGGAACTTGTCCTTTCTGAGGACAAAGTTAAATGTATGAGGATCAAAGCCAACAATGGCCTGGGACATCTCAGCAGATCCAGGATCAGCAACATGGAGACTGAGAGCCAAACAGAAACAGAGGTGTCTGCCAACCAATCAGCAGCAGCCCAAGCTGGTTAACTTCCTGGTGTCTGTGTGGCACACGGTAATGGTCAGATGTTACATGCAGGCCGCAGAGAGAAGAGAAAAAAGCTTACAGCACCTGGTATTCCCAAGCGGTCTCCCATCCAAGTACTAACCAGGCCCGACCCTGCTTGGCTTCCGAGATCGGACGAGATCGGGCGTGTTCAGGGCGGTGTGGCCGTAAGCCACAGTCCCTGTGACAAATATATGTTATATGGGTGCTGGAACCATACGTTTCCCCTATTTTTACCAGAGAGCTGGCTTGAGAGGCTGCTGTTGAGCCTGCACGTTGACTTCCCTGATGTGATTGTTCTTTGCAGCTGAAAATGGGACTCTCAGATAACTTAGTGTCTGTCAAAAGCCTCTGTTCCCTGTGTGTAGTTTTGTGTCCGTTGTCATATAGAGAAACCAGGGAAGCTCAATCCCACGACATGCTCATAAACTGCGTCTTCTCTAAACAGTATAGTTCTATTTTACAAGTCGGAATACAATAACAGATTCTGTTTCAGAATCTATAAAGAGCTGGTTTGTGATTCCATTGCTGGCTTACGGCCACACCACCCTGAACACGCCTGATCTCGTCAGATCTCAGAAGCCAAGCAGAGTCGGGCCTGGTTAGTACTTGGATGGGAGACCGCCTGGGAATACCAGGTGCTGTAAGCCTTTTGGCTTCTCCAGGCGCATGCAGTTTGGCTACGTCAAATGCAAAACTAGTCCCTGTTTGACTTTTTGGAACTTGTCCTTTCTGAGGACAAAGTTAAATGTATGAGGATCAAAGCCAACAATGGCCTGGGACATCTCAGCAGATCCAGGATCAGCAACATGGAGACTGAGAGCCAAACAGAAACAGAGGTGTCTGCCAACCAATCAGCAGCAGCCCAAGCTGGTTAACTTCCTGGTGTCTGTGTGGCACACGGTGATGGTCAGATGTTACATGCAGGCCGCAGAGAGAAGAGAAAAAAGCTTACAGCACCTGGTATTCCCAAGCGGTCTCCCATCCAAGTACTAACCAGGCCCGACCCTGCTTGGCTTCCGAGATCGGACGAGATCGGGCGTGTTCAGGGCGGTGTGGCCGTAAGCCACAGTCCCTGTGACAAATATATGTTATATGGGTGCTGGAACCATACGTTTCCCCTATTTTTACCAGAGAGCTGGCTTGAGAGGCTGCTGTTGAGCCTGCACGTTGACTTCCCTGATGTGATTGTTCTCTGCAGCTGAAAATGGGACTCTCAGATAACTTAGTGTCTGTCAAAAGCCTCTGTTCCCTGTGTGTAGTTTTGTGTCCGTTGTCATATAGAGAAACCAGGGAAGCTCAATCCCACGACATGCTCATAAACTGCGTCTTCTCTAAACAGTATAGTTCTATTTTACAAGTCGGAATACAATAACAGATTCTGTCTCAGAATCTATAAAGAGCTGGTTTGTGATTCCATTGCTGGCTTACGGCCACACCACCCTGAACACGCCTGATCTCGTCAGATCTCAGAAGCCAAGCAGAGTCGGGCCTGGTTAGTACTTGGATGGGAGACCGCCTGGGAATATCAGGTGCTGTAAGCCTTTTGGCTTCTCCAGGCGCATGCAGTTTGGCTACGTCAAATGCAAAACTAGTCCCTGTTTGACTTTTTGGAACTTGTCCTTTCTGAGGACAAAGTTAAATGTATGAGGATCAAAGCCAACAATGGCCTGGGACATCTCAGCAAATCCAGGATCAGCAACATGGAGACTGAGAGCCAAACAGAAACAGAGGTGTCTGCCAACCAATCAGCAGCAGCCCAAGCTGGTTAACTTCCTGGTGTCTGTGTGGCACACGGTGATGGTCAGATGTTACATGCAGGCCGCAGAGAGAAGAGAAAAAAGCTTACAGCACCTGGTATTCCCAAGCGGTCTCCCATCCAAGTACTAACCAGGCCCGACCCTGCTTGGCTTCCGAGATCGGACGAGATCGGGCGTGTTCAGGGCGGTGTGGCCGTAAGCCACAGTCCCTGTGACAAATATATGTTATATGGGTGCTGGAACCATACGTTTCCCCTATTTTTACCAGAGAGCTGGCTTGAGAGGCTGCTGTTGAGCCTGCACGTTGACTTCCCTGATGTGATTGTTCTTTGCAGCTGAAAATGGGACTCTCAGATAACTTAGTGTCTGTCAAAAGCCTCTGTTCCCTGTGTGTAGTTTTGTGTCCGTTGTCATATAGAGAAACCAGGGAAGCTCAATCCCACGACATGCTCATAAACTGCGTCTTCTCTAAACAGTATAGTTCTATTTTACAAGTCGGAATACAATAACAGATTCTGTTTCAGAATCTATAAAGAGCTGGTTTGTGATTCCATTGCTGGCTTACGGCCACACCACCCTGAACACGCCTGATCTCGTCAGATCTCAGAAGCCAAGCAGAGTCGGGCCTGGTTAGTACTTGGATGGGAGACCGCCTGGGAATACCAGGTGCTGTAAGCCTTTTGGCTTCTCCAGGCGCATGCAGTTTGGCTACGTCAAATGCAAAACTAGTCCCTGTTTGACTTTTTGGAACTTGTCCTTTCTGAGGACAAAGTTAAATGTATGAGGATCAAAGCCAACAATGGCCTGGGACATCTCAGCAGATCCAGGATCAGCAACATGGAGACTGAGAGCCAAACAGAAACAGAGGTGTCTGCCAACCAATCAGCAGCAGCCCAAGCTGGTTAACTTCCTGGTGTCTGTGTGGCACACGGTAATGGTCAGATGTTACATGCAGGCCGCAGAGAGAAGAGAAAAAAGCTTACAGCACCTGGTATTCCCAAGCGGTCTCCCATCCAAGTACTAACCAGGCCCGACCCTGCTTGGCTTCCGAGATCGGACGAGATCGGGCGTGTTCAGGGCGGTGTGGCCGTAAGCCACAGTCCCTGTGACAAATATATGTTATATAGGTGCTGGAACCATACGTTTCCCCTATTTTTACCAGAGAGCTGGCTTGAGAGGCTGCTGTTGAGCCTGCACATTGACTTCCCTGATGTGATTGTTCTTTGCAGCTGAAAATGGGACTCTCAGATAACTTAGTGTCTGTCAAAAGCCTCTGTTCCCTGTGTGTAGTTTTGTGTCCGTTGTCATATAGAGAAACCAGGGAAGCTCAATCCCACGACATGCTCATAAACTGCGTCTTCTCTAAACAGTATAGTTCTATTTTACAAGTCGGAATACAATAACAGATTCTGTCTTAGAATCTATAAAGAGCTGGTTTGTGATTCCATTGCTGGCTTACGGCCACACCACCCTGAACACGCCTGATCTCGTCAGATCTCAGAAGCCAAGCAGAGTCGGGCCTGGTTAGTACTTGGATGGGAGACCGCCTGGGAATACCAGGTGCTGTAAGCCTTTTGGCTTCTCCAGGCGCATGCAGTTTGGCTACGTCAAATGCAAAACTAGTCCCTGTTTGACTTTTTGGAACTTGTCCTTTCTGAGGACAAAGTTAAATGTATGAGGATCAAAGCCAACAATGGCCTGGGACATCTCAGCAGATCCAGGATCAGCAACATGGAGACTGAGAGCCAAACAGAAACAGAGGTGTCTGCCAACCAATCAGCAGCAGCCCAAGCTGGTTAACTTCCTGGTGTCTGTGTGGCACACGGTAATGGTCAGATGTTACATGCAGGCCGCAGAGAGAAGAGAAAAAAGCTTACAGCACCTGGTATTCCCAAGCGGTCTCCCATCCAAGTACTAACCAGGCCCGACCCTGCTTGGCTTCCGAGATCGGACGAGATCGGGCGTGTTCAGGGCGGTGTGGCCGTAAGCCACAGTCCCTGTGACAAATATATGTTATATGGGTGCTGGAACCATACGTTTCCCCTATTTTTACCAGAGAGCTGGCTTGAGAGGCTGCTGTTGAGCCTGCACGTTGACTTCCCTGATGTGATTGTTCTTTGCAGCTGAAAATGGGACTCTCAGATAACTTAGTGTCTGTCAAAAGCCTCTGTTCCCTGTGTGTAGTTTTGTGTCCGTTGTCATATAGAGAAACCAGGGAAGCTCAATCCCACGACATGCTCATAAACTGCGTCTTCTCTAAACAGTATAGTTCTATTTTACAAGTCGGAATACAATAACAGATTCTGTCTCAGAATCTATAAAGAGCTGGTTTGTGATTCCATTGCTGGCTTACGGCCACACCACCCTGAACACGCCTGATCTCGTCAGATCTCAGAAGCCAAGCAGAGTCGGGCCTGGTTAGTACTTGGATGGGAGACCGCCTGGGAATACCAGGTGCTGTAAGCCTTTTGGCTTCTCCAGGCGCATGCAGTTTGGCTACGTCAAATGCAAAACTAGTCCCTGTTTGACTTTTTGGAACTTGTCCTTTCTGAGGACAAAGTTAAATGTATGAGGATCAAAGCCAACAATGGCCTGGGACATCTCAGCAGATCCAGGATCAGCAACATGGAGACTGAGAGCCAAACAGAAACAGAGGTGTCTGCCAACCAATCAGCAGCAGCCCAAGCTGGTTAACTTCCTGGTGTCTGTGTGGCACACGGTGATGGTCAGATGTTACATGCAGGCCGCAGAGAGAAGAGAAAAAAGCTTACAGCACCTGGTATTCCCAAGCGGTCTCCCATCCAAGTACTAACCAGGCCCGACCCTGCTTGGCTTCCGAGATCGGACGAGATCGGGCGTGTTCAGGGCGGTGTGGCCGTAAGCCACAGTCCCTGTGACAAATATATGTTATATGGGTGCTGGAACCATACGTTTCCCCTATTTTTACCAGAGAGCTGGCTTGAGAGGCTGCTGTTGAGCCTGCACGTTGACTTCCCTGATGTGATTGTTCTTTGCAGCTGAAAATGGGACTCTCAGATAACTTAGTGTCTGTCAAAAGCCTCTGTTCCCTGTGTGTAGTTTTGTGTCCGTTGTCATATAGAGAAACCAGGGAAGCTCAATCCCACGACATGCTCATAAACTGCGTCTTCTCTAAACAGTATAGTTCTATTTTACAAGTCGGAATACAATAACAGATTCTGTTTCAGAATCTATAAAGAGCTGGTTTGTGATTCCATTGCTGGCTTACGGCCACACCACCCTGAACACGCCTGATCTCGTCAGATCTCAGAAGCCAAGCAGAGTCGGCCCTGGTTAGTACTTGGATGGGAGACCGCCTGGGAATACCAGGTGCTGTAAGCCTTTTGGCTTCTCCAGGCGCATGCAGTTTGGCTACGTCAAATGCAAAACTAGTCCCTGTTTGACTTTTTGGAACTTGTCCTTTCTGAGGACAAAGTTAAATGTATGAGGATCAAAGCCAACAATGGCCTGGGACATCTCAGCAGATCCAGGATCAGCAACATGGAGACTGAGAGCCAAACAGAAACAGAGGTGTCTGCCAACCAATCAGCAGCAGCCCAAGCTGGTTAACTTCCTGGTGTCTGTGTGGCACACGGTAATGGTCAGATGTTACATGCAGGCCGCAGAGAGAAGAGAAAAAAGCTTACAGCACCTGGTATTCCCAAGCGGTCTCCCATCCAAGTACTAACCAGGCCCGACCCTGCTTGGCTTCCGAGATCGGACGAGATCGGGCGTGTTCAGGGCGGTGTGGCCGTAAGCCACAGTCCCTGTGACAAATATATGTTATATGGGTGCTGGAACCATACGTTTCCCCTATTTTTACCAGAGAGCTGGCTTGAGAGGCTGCTGTTGAGCCTGCACGTTGACTTCCCTGATGTGATTGTTCTTTGCAGCTGAAAATGGGACTCTCAGATAACTTAGTGTCTGTCAAAAGCCTCTGTTCCCTGTGTGTAGTTTTGTGTCCGTTGTCATATAGAGAAACCAGGGAAGCTCAATCCCACGACATGCTCATAAACTGCGTCTTCTCTAAACAGTATAGTTCTATTTTACAAGTCGGAATACAATAACAGATTCTGTTTCAGAATCTATAAAGAGCTGGTTTGTGATTCCATTGCTGGCTTACGGCCACACCACCCTGAACACGCCTGATCTCGTCAGATCTCAGAAGCCAAGCAGAGTCGGGCCTGGTTAGTACTTGGATGGGAGACCGCCTGGGAATACCAGGTGCTGTAAGCCTTTTGGCTTCTCCAGGCGCATGCAGTTTGGCTACGTCAAATGCAAAACTAGTCCCTGTTTGACTTTTTGGAACTTGTCCTTTCTGAGGACAAAGTTAAATGTATGAGGATCAAAGCCAACAATGGCCTGGGACATCTCAGCAGATCCAGGATCAGCAACATGGAGACTGAGAGCCAAACAGAAACAGAGGTGTCTGCCAACCAATCAGCAGCAGCCCAAGCTGGTTAACTTCCTGGTGTCTGTGTGGCACACGGTGATGGTCAGATGTTACATGCAGGCCGCAGAGAGAAGAGAAAAAAGCTTACAGCACCTGGTATTCCCAAGCGGTCTCCCATCCAAGTACTAACCAGGCCCGACCCTGCTTGGCTTCCGAGATCGGACGAGATCGGGCGTGTTCAGGGCGGTGTGGCCGTAAGCCACAGTCCCTGTGACAAATATATGTTATATGGGTGCTGGAACCATACGTTTCCCCTATTTTTACCAGAGAGCTGGCTTGAGAGGCTGCTGTTGAGCCTGCACGTTGACTTCCCTGATGTGATTGTTCTCTGCAGCTGAAAATGGGACTCTCAGATAACTTAGTGTCTCTCAAAAGCCTCTGTTCCCTGTGTGTAGTTTTGTGTCCGTTGTCATATAGAGAAACCAGGGAAGCTCAATCCCACGACATGCTCATAAACTGCGTCTTCTCTAAACAGTATAGTTCTATTTTACAAGTCGGAATACAATAACAGATTCTGTCTCAGAATCTATAAAGAGCTGGTTTGTGATTCCATTGCTGGCTTACGGCCACACCACCCTGAACACGCCTGATCTCGTCAGATCTCAGAAGCCAAGCAGAGTCGGGCCTGGTTAGTACTTGGATGGGAGACCGCCTGGGAATACCAGGTGCTGTAAGCCTTTTGGCTTCTCCAGGCGCATGCAGTTTGGCTACGTCAAATGCAAAACTAGTCCCTGTTTGACTTTTTGGAACTTGTCCTTTCTGAGGACAAAGTTAAATGTATGAGGATCAAAGCCAACAATGGCCTGGGACATCTCAGCAGATCCAGGATCAGCAACATGGAGACTGAGAGCCAAACAGAAACAGAGGTGTCTGCCAACCAATCAGCAGCAGCCCAAGCTGGTTAACTTCCTGGTGTCTGTGTGGCACACGGTAATGGTCAGATGTTACATGCAGGCCGCAGAGAGAAGAGAAAAAAGCTTACAGCACCTGGTATTCCCAAGCGGTCTCCCATCCAAGTACTAACCAGGCCCGACCCTGCTTGGCTTCCGAGATCGGACGAGATCGGGCGTGTTCAGGGCGGTGTGGCCGTAAGCCACAGTCCCTGTGACAAATATATGTTATATGGGTGCTGGAACCATACGTTTCCCCTATTTTTACCAGAGAGCTGGCTTGAGAGGCTGCTGTTGAGCCTGCACGTTGACTTCCCTGATGTGATTGTTCTTTGCAGCTGAAAATGGGACTCTCAGATAACTTAGTGTCTCTCAAAAGCCTCTGTTCCCTGTGTGTAGTTTTGTGTCCGTTGTCATATAGAGAAACCAGGGAAGCTCAATCCCACGACATGCTCATAAACTGCGTCTTCTCTAAACAGTATAGTTCTATTTTACAAGTCGGAATACAATAACAGATTCTGTCTCAGAATCTATAAAGAGCTGGTTTGTGATTCCATTGCTGGCTTACGGCCACACCACCCTGAACACGCCTGATCTCGTCAGATCTCAGAAGCCAAGCAGAGTCGGGCCTGGTTAGTACTTGGATGGGAGACCGCCTGGGAATACCAGGTGCTGTAAGCCTTTTGGCTTCTCCAGGCGCATGCAGTTTGGCTACGTCAAATGCAAAACTAGTCCCTGTTTGACTTTTTGGAACTTGTCCTTTCTGAGGACAAAGTTAAATGTATGAGGATCAAAGCCAACAATGGCCTGGGACATCTCAGCAGATCCAGGATCAGCAACATGGAGACTGAGAGCCAAACAGAAACAGAGGTGTCTGCCAACCAATCAGCAGCAGCCCAAGCTGGTTAACTTCCTGGTGTCTGTGTGGCACACGGTAATGGTCAGATGTTACATGCAGGCCGCAGAGAGAAGAGAAAAAAGCTTACAGCACCTGGTATTCCCAAGCGGTCTCCCATCCAAGTACTAACCAGGCCCGACCCTGCTTGGCTTCCGAGATCGGACGAGATCGGGCGTGTTCAGGGCGGTGTGGCCGTAAGCCACAGTCCCTGTGACAAATATATGTTATATAGGTGCTGGAACCATACGTTTCCCCTATTTTTACCAGAGAGCTGGCTTGAGAGGCTGCTGTTGAGCCTGCACATTGACTTCCCTGATGTGATTGTTCTTTGCAGCTGAAAATGGGACTCTCAGATAACTTAGTGTCTCTCAAAAGCCTCTGTTCCCTGTGTGTAGTTTTGTGTCCGTTGTCATATAGAGAAACCAGGGAAGCTCAATCCCACGACATGCTCATAAACTGCGTCTTCTCTAAACAGTATAGTTCTATTTTACAAGTCGGAATACAATAACAGATTCTGTCTCAGAATCTATAAAGAGCTGGTTTGTGATTCCATTGCTGGCTTACGGCCACACCACCCTGAACACGCCTGATCTCGTCAGATCTCAGAAGCCAAGCAGAGTCGGGCCTGGTTAGTACTTGGATGGGAGACCGCCTGGGAATATCAGGTGCTGTAAGCCTTTTGGCTTCTCCAGGCGCATGCAGTTTGGCTACGTCAAATGCAAAACTAGTCCCTGTTTGACTTTTTGGAACTTGTCCTTTCTGAGGACAAAGTTAAATGTATGAGGATCAAAGCCAACAATGGCCTGGGACATCTCAGCAGATCCAGGATCAGCAACATGGAGACTGAGAGCCAAACAGAAACAGAGGTGTCTGCCAACCAATCAGCAGCAGCCCAAGCTGGTTAACTTCCTGGTGTCTGTGTGGCACACGGTGATGGTCAGATGTTACATGCAGGCCGCAGAGAGAAGAGAAAAAAGCTTACAGCACCTGGTATTCCCAAGCGGTCTCCCATCCAAGTACTAACCAGGCCCGACCCTGCTTGGCTTCCGAGATCGGACGAGATCGGGTGTGTTCAGGGCGGTGTGGCCGTAAGCCACAGTCCCTGTGACAAATATATGTTATATGGGTGCTGGAACCATACGTTTCCCCTATTTTTACCAGAGAGCTGGCTTGAGAGGCTGCTGTTGAGCCTGCACGTTGACTTCCCTGATGTGATTGTTCTTTGCAGCTGAAAATGGGACTCTCAGATAACTTAGTGTCTGTCAAAAGCCTCTGTTCCCTGTGTGTAGTTTTGTGTCCGTTGTCATATAGAGAAACCAGGGAAGCTCAATCCCACGACATGCTCATAAACTGCGTCTTCTCTAAACAGTATAGTTCTATTTTACAAGTCGGAATACAATAACAGATTCTGTCTCAGAATCTATAAAGAGCTGGTTTGTGATTCCATTGCTGGCTTACGGCCACACCACCCTGAACACGCCTGATCTCGTCAGATCTCAGAAGCCAAGCAGAGTCGGGCCTGGTTAGTACTTGGATGGGAGACCGCCTGGGAATACCAGGTGCTGTAAGCCTTTTGGCTTCTCCAGGCGCATGCAGTTTGGCTACGTCAAATGCAAAACTAGTCCCTGTTTGACTTTTTGGAACTTGTCCTTTCTGAGGACAAAGTTAAATGTATGAGGATCAAAGCCAACAATGGCCTGGGACATCTCAGCAGATCCAGGATCAGCAACATGGAGACTGAGAGCCAAACAGAAACAGAGGTGTCTGCCAACCAATCAGCAGCAGCCCAAGCTGGTTAACTTCCTGGTGTCTGTGTGGCACACGGTGATGGTCAGATGTTACATGCAGGCCGCAGAGAGAAGAGAAAAAAGCTTACAGCACCTGGTATTCCCAAGCGGTCTCCCATCCAAGTACTAACCAGGCCCGACCCTGCTTGGCTTCCGAGATCGGACGAGATCGGGCGTGTTCAGGGCGGTGTGGCCGTAAGCCACAGTCCCTGTGACAAATATATGTTATATGGGTGCTGGAACCATACGTTTCCCCTATTTTTACCAGAGAGCTGGCTTGAGAGGCTGCTGTTGAGCCTGCACGTTGACTTCCCTGATGTGATTGTTCTCTGCAGCTGAAAATGGGACTCTCAGATAACTTAGTGTCTCTCAAAAGCCTCTGTTCCCTGTGTGTAGTTTTGTGTCCGTTGTCATATAGAGAAACCAGGGAAGCTCAATCCCACGACATGCTCATAAACTGCGTCTTCTCTAAACAGTATAGTTCTATTTTACAAGTCGGAATACAATAACAGATTCTGTCTCAGAATCTATAAAGAGCTGGTTTGTGATTCCATTGCTGGCTTACGGCCACACCACCCTGAACACGCCTGATCTCGTCAGATCTCAGAAGCCAAGCAGAGTCGGGCCTGGTTAGTACTTGGATGGGAGACCGCCTGGGAATACCAGGTGCTGTAAGCCTTTTGGCTTCTCCAGGCGCATGCAGTTTGGCTACGTCAAATGCAAAACTAGTCCCTGTTTGACTTTTTGGAACTTGTCCTTTCTGAGGACAAAGTTAAATGTATGAGGATCAAAGCCAACAATGGCCTGGGACATCTCAGCAGATCCAGGATCAGCAACATGGAGACTGAGAGCCAAACAGAAACAGAGGTGTCTGCCAACCAATCAGCAGCAGCCCAAGCTGGTTAACTTCCTGGTGTCTGTGTGGCACACGGTAATGGTCAGATGTTACATGCAGGCCGCAGAGAGAAGAGAAAAAAGCTTACAGCACCTGGTATTCCCAAGCGGTCTCCCATCCAAGTACTAACCAGGCCCGACCCTGCTTGGCTTCCGAGATCGGACGAGATCGGGCGTGTTCAGGGCGGTGTGGCCGTAAGCCACAGTCCCTGTGACAAATATATGTTATATGGGTGCTGGAACCATACGTTTCCCCTATTTTTACCAGAGAGCTGGCTTGAGAGGCTGCTGTTGAGCCTGCACGTTGACTTCCCTGATGTGATTGTTCTTTGCAGCTGAAAATGGGACTCTCAGATAACTTAGTGTCTCTCAAAAGCCTCTGTTCCCTGTGTGTAGTTTTGTGTCCGTTGTCATATAGAGAAACCAGGGAAGCTCAATCCCACGACATGCTCATAAACTGCGTCTTCTCTAAACAGTATAGTTCTATTTTACAAGTCGGAATACAATAACAGATTCTGTCTCAGAATCTATAAAGAGCTGGTTTGTGATTCCATTGCTGGCTTACGGCCACACCACCCTGAACACGCCTGATCTCGTCAGATCTCAGAAGCCAAGCAGAGTCGGGCCTGGTTAGTACTTGGATGGGAGACCGCCTGGGAATACCAGGTGCTGTAAGCCTTTTGGCTTCTCCAGGCGCATGCAGTTTGGCTACGTCAAATGCAAAACTAGTCCCTGTTTGACTTTTTGGAACTTGTCCTTTCTGAGGACAAAGTTAAATGTATGAGGATCAAAGCCAACAATGGCCTGGGACATCTCAGCAGATCCAGGATCAGCAACATGGAGACTGAGAGCCAAACAGAAACAGAGGTGTCTGCCAACCAATCAGCAGCAGCCCAAGCTGGTTAACTTCCTGGTGTCTGTGTGGCACACGGTAATGGTCAGATGTTACATGCAGGCCGCAGAGAGAAGAGAAAAAAGCTTACAGCACCTGGTATTCCCAAGCGGTCTCCCATCCAAGTACTAACCAGGCCCGACCCTGCTTGGCTTCCGAGATCGGACGAGATCGGGCGTGTTCAGGGCGGTGTGGCCGTAAGCCACAGTCCCTGTGACAAATATATGTTATATAGGTGCTGGAACCATACGTTTCCCCTATTTTTACCAGAGAGCTGGCTTGAGAGGCTGCTGTTGAGCCTGCACATTGACTTCCCTGATGTGATTGTTCTTTGCAGCTGAAAATGGGACTCTCAGATAACTTAGTGTCTCTCAAAAGCCTCTGTTCCCTGTGTGTAGTTTTGTGTCCGTTGTCATATAGAGAAACCAGGGAAGCTCAATCCCACGACATGCTCATAAACTGCGTCTTCTCTAAACAGTATAGTTCTATTTTACAAGTCGGAATACAATAACAGATTCTGTCTCAGAATCTATAAAGAGCTGGTTTGTGATTCCATTGCTGGCTTACGGCCACACCACCCTGAACACGCCTGATCTCGTCAGATCTCAGAAGCCAAGCAGAGTCGGGCCTGGTTAGTACTTGGATGGGAGACCGCCTGGGAATATCAGGTGCTGTAAGCCTTTTGGCTTCTCCAGGCGCATGCAGTTTGGCTACGTCAAATGCAAAACTAGTCCCTGTTTGACTTTTTGGAACTTGTCCTTTCTGAGGACAAAGTTAAATGTATGAGGATCAAAGCCAACAATGGCCTGGGACATCTCAGCAGATCCAGGATCAGCAACATGGAGACTGAGAGCCAAACAGAAACAGAGGTGTCTGCCAACCAATCAGCAGCAGCCCAAGCTGGTTAACTTCCTGGTGTCTGTGTGGCACACGGTGATGGTCAGATGTTACATGCAGGCCGCAGAGAGAAGAGAAAAAAGCTTACAGCACCTGGTATTCCCAAGCGGTCTCCCATCCAAGTACTAACCAGGCCCGACCCTGCTTGGCTTCCGAGATCGGACGAGATCGGGTGTGTTCAGGGCGGTGTGGCCGTAAGCCACAGTCCCTGTGACAAATATATGTTATATGGGTGCTGGAACCATACGTTTCCCCTATTTTTACCAGAGAGCTGGCTTGAGAGGCTGCTGTTGAGCCTGCACGTTGACTTCCCTGATGTGATTGTTCTTTGCAGCTGAAAATGGGACTCTCAGATAACTTAGTGTCTGTCAAAAGCCTCTGTTCCCTGTGTGTAGTTTTGTGTCCGTTGTCATATAGAGAAACCAGGGAAGCTCAATCCCACGACATGCTCATAAACTGCGTCTTCTCTAAACAGTATAGTTCTATTTTACAAGTCGGAATACAATAACAGATTCTGTCTCAGAATCTATAAAGAGCTGGTTTGTGATTCCATTGCTGGCTTACGGCCACACCACCCTGAACACGCCTGATCTCGTCAGATCTCAGAAGCCAAGCAGAGTCGGGCCTGGTTAGTACTTGGATGGGAGACCGCCTGGGAATACCAGGTGCTGTAAGCCTTTTGGCTTCTCCAGGCGCATGCAGTTTGGCTACGTCAAATGCAAAACTAGTCCCTGTTTGACTTTTTGGAACTTGTCCTTTCTGAGGACAAAGTTAAATGTATGAGGATCAAAGCCAACAATGGCCTGGGACATCTCAGCAGATCCAGGATCAGCAACATGGAGACTGAGAGCCAAACAGAAACAGAGGTGTCTGCCAACCAATCAGCAGCAGCCCAAGCTGGTTAACTTCCTGGTGTCTGTGTGGCACACGGTAATGGTCAGATGTTACATGCAGGCCGCAGAGAGAAGAGAAAAAAGCTTACAGCACCTGGTATTCCCAAGCGGTCTCCCATCCAAGTACTAACCAGGCCCGACCCTGCTTGGCTTCCGAGATCGGACGAGATCGGGCGTGTTCAGGGCGGTGTGGCCGTAAGCCACAGTCCCTGTGACAAATATATGTTATATGGGTGCTGGAACCATACGTTTCCCCTATTTTTACCAGAGAGCTGGCTTGAGAGGCTGCTGTTGAGCCTGCACGTTGACTTCCCTGATGTGATTGTTCTTTGCAGCTGAAAATGGGACTCTCAGATAACTTAGTGTCTGTCAAAAGCCTCTGTTCCCTGTGTGTAGTTTTGTGTCCGTTGTCATATAGAGAAACCAGGGAAGCTCAATCCCACGACATGCTCATAAACTGCGTCTTCTCTAAACAGTATAGTTCTATTTTACAAGTCGGAATACAATAACAGATTCTGTCTCAGAATCTATAAAGAGCTGGTTTGTGATTCCATTGCTGGCTTACGGCCACACCACCCTGAACACGCCTGATCTCGTCAGATCTCAGAAGCCAAGCAGAGTCGGGCCTGGTTAGTACTTGGATGGGAGACCGCCTGGGAATACCAGGTGCTGTAAGCCTTTTGGCTTCTCCAGGCGCATGCAGTTTGGCTACGTCAAATGCAAAACTAGTCCCTGTTTGACTTTTTGGAACTTGTCCTTTCTGAGGACAAAGTTAAATGTATGAGGATCAAAGCCAACAATGGCCTGGGACATCTCAGCAGATCCAGGATCAGCAACATGGAGACTGAGAGCCAAACAGAAACAGAGGTGTCTGCCAACCAATCAGCAGCAGCCCAAGCTGGTTAACTTCCTGGTGTCTGTGTGGCACACGGTAATGGTCAGATGTTACATGCAGGCCGCAGAGAGAAGAGAAAAAAGCTTACAGCACCTGGTATTCCCAAGCGGTCTCCCATCCAAGTACTAACCAGGCCCGACCCTGCTTGGCTTCCGAGATCGGACGAGATCGGGCGTGTTCAGGGCGGTGTGGCCGTAAGCCACAGTCCCTGTGACAAATATATGTTATATGGGTGCTGGAACCATACGTTTCCCCTATTTTTACCAGAGAGCTGGCTTGAGAGGCTGCTGTTGAGCCTGCACGTTGACTTCCCTGATGTGATTGTTCTTTGCAGCTGAAAATGGGACTCTCAGATAACTTAGTGTCTGTCAAAAGCCTCTGTTCCCTGTGTGTAGTTTTGTGTCCGTTGTCATATAGAGAAACCAGGGAAGCTCAATCCCACGACATGCTCATAAACTGCGTCTTCTCTAAACAGTATAGTTCTATTTTACAAGTCGGAATACAATAACAGATTCTGTCTCAGAATCTATAAAGAGCTGGTTTGTGATTCCATTGCTGGCTTACGGCCACACCACCCTGAACACGCCTGATCTCGTCAGATCTCAGAAGCCAAGCAGAGTCGGGCCTGGTTAGTACTTGGATGGGAGACCGCCTGGGAATACCAGGTGCTGTAAGCCTTTTGGCTTCTCCAGGCGCATGCAGTTTGGCTACGTCAAATGCAAAACTAGTCCCTGTTTGACTTTTTGGAACTTGTCCTTTCTGAGGACAAAGTTAAATGTATGAGGATCAAAGCCAACAATGGCCTGGGACATCTCAGCAGATCCAGGATCAGCAACATGGAGACTGAGAGCCAAACAGAAACAGAGGTGTCTGCCAACCAATCAGCAGCAGCCCAAGCTGGTTAACTTCCTGGTGTCTGTGTGGCACACGGTAATGGTCAGATGTTACATGCAGGCCGCAGAGAGAAGAGAAAAAAGCTTACAGCACCTGGTATTCCCAAGCGGTCTCCCATCCAAGTACTAACCAGGCCCGACCCTGCTTGGCTTCCGAGATCGGACGAGATCGGGCGTGTTCAGGGCGGTGTGGCCGTAAGCCACAGTCCCTGTGACAAATATATGTTATATGGGTGCTGGAACCATACGTTTCCCCTATTTTTACCAGAGAGCTGGCTTGAGAGGCTGCTGTTGAGCCTGCACGTTGACTTCCCTGATGTGATTGTTCTTTGCAGCTGAAAATGGGACTCTCAGATAACTTAGTGTCTGTCAAAAGCCTCTGTTCCCTGTGTGTAGTTTTGTGTCCGTTGTCATATAGAGAAACCAGGGAAGCTCAATCCCACGACATGCTCATAAACTGCGTCTTCTCTAAACAGTATAGTTCTATTTTACAAGTCGGAATACAATAACAGATTCTGTTTCAGAATCTATAAAGAGCTGGTTTGTGATTCCATTGCTGGCTTACGGCCACACCACCCTGAACACGCCTGATCTCGTCAGATCTCAGAAGCCAAGCAGAGTCGGGCCTGGTTAGTACTTGGATGGGAGACCGCCTGGGAATACCAGGTGCTGTAAGCCTTTTGGCTTCTCCAGGCGCATGCAGTTTGGCTACGTCAAATGCAAAACTAGTCCCTGTTTGACTTTTTGGAACTTGTCCTTTCTGAGGACAAAGTTAAATGTATGAGGATCAAAGCCAACAATGGCCTGGGACATCTCAGCAGATCCAGGATCAGCAACATGGAGACTGAGAGCCAAACAGAAACAGAGGTGTCTGCCAACCAATCAGCAGCAGCCCAAGCTGGTTAACTTCTTGGTGTCTGTGTGGCACACGGTGATGGTCAGATGTTACATGCAGGCCGCAGAGAGAAGAGAAAAAAGCTTACAGCACCTGGTATTCCCAAGCGGTCTCCCATCCAAGTACTAACCAGGCCCGACCCTGCTTGGCTTCCGAGATCGGACGAGATCGGGCGTGTTCAGGGCGGTGTGGCCGTAAGCCACAGTCCCTGTGACAAATATATGTTATATGGGTGCTGGAACCATACGTTTCCCCTATTTTTACCAGAGAGCTGGCTTGAGAGGCTGCTGTTGAGCCTGCACGTTGACTTCCCTGATGTGATTGTTCTTTGCAGCTGAAAATGGGACTCTCAGATAACTTAGTGTCTGTCAAAAGCCTCTGTTCCCTGTGTGTAGTTTTGTGTCCGTTGTCATATAGAGAAACCAGGGAAGCTCAATCCCACGACATGCTCATAAACTGCGTCTTCTCTAAACAGTATAGTTCTATTTTACAAGTCGGAATACAATAACAGATTCTGTTTCAGAATCTATAAAGAGCTGGTTTGTGATTCCATTGCTGGCTTACGGCCACACCACCCTGAACACGCCTGATCTCGTCAGATCTCAGAAGCCAAGCAGAGTCGGGCCTGGTTAGTACTTGGATGGGAGACCGCCTGGGAATACCAGGTGCTGTAAGCCTTTTGGCTTCTCCAGGCGCATGCAGTTTGGCTACGTCAAATGCAAAACTAGTCCCTGTTTGACTTTTTGGAACTTGTCCTTTCTGAGGACAAAGTTAAATGTATGAGGATCAAAGCCAACAATGGCCTGGGACATCTCAGCAGATCCAGGATCAGCAACATGGAGACTGAGAGCCAAACAGAAACAGAGGTGTCTGCCAACCAATCAGCAGCAGCCCAAGCTGGTTAACTTCCTGGTGTCTGTGTGGCACACGGTGATGGTCAGATGTTACATGCAGGCCGCAGAGAGAAGAGAAAAAAGCTTACAGCACCTGGTATTCCCAAGCGGTCTCCCATCCAAGTACTAACCAGGCCCGACCCTGCTTGGCTTCCGAGATCGGACGAGATCGGGCGTGTTCAGGGCGGTGTGGCCGTAAGCCACAGTCCCTGTGACAAATATATGTTATATGGGTGCTGGAACCATACGTTTCCCCTATTTTTACCAGAGAGCTGGCTTGAGAGGCTGCTGTTGAGCCTGCACGTTGACTTCCCTGATGTGATTGTTCTTTGCAGCTGAAAATGGGACTCTCAGATAACTTAGTGTCTGTCAAAAGCCTCTGTTCCCTGTGTGTAGTTTTGTGTCCGTTGTCATATAGAGAAACCAGGGAAGCTCAATCCCACGACATGCTCATAAACTGCGTCTTCTCTAAACAGTATAGTTCTATTTTACAAGTCGGAATACAATAACAGATTCTGTTTCAGAATCTATAAAGAGCTGGTTTGTGATTCCATTGCTGGCTTACGGCCACACCACCCTGAACACGCCTGATCTCGTCAGATCTCAGAAGCCAAGCAGAGTCGGGCCTGGTTAGTACTTGGATGGGAGACCGCCTGGGAATACCAGGTGCTGTAAGCCTTTTGGCTTCTCCAGGCGCATGCAGTTTGGCTACGTCAAATGCAAAACTAGTCCCTGTTTGACTTTTTGGAACTTGTCCTTTCTGAGGACAAAGTTAAATGTATGAGGATCAAAGCCAACAATGGCCTGGGACATCTCAGCAGATCCAGGATCAGCAACATGGAGACTGAGAGCCAAACAGAAACAGAGGTGTCTGCCAACCAATCAGCAGCAGCCCAAGCTGGTTAACTTCCTGGTGTCTGTGTGGCACACGGTGATGGTCAGATGTTACATGCAGGCCG
Organism: Odontesthes bonariensis; assembly: GCF_027942865.1. NCBI lineage: Eukaryota > Metazoa > Chordata > Actinopteri > Atheriniformes > Atherinopsidae > Odontesthes > Odontesthes bonariensis. The sequence goes on along the minus strand of NC_134516.1, from coordinate 26,283,455 downwards.
CAGAGAGAAGAGAAAAAAGCTTACAGCACCTGGTATTCCCAAGCGGTCTCCCATCCAAGTACTAACCAGGCCCGACCCTGCTTGGCTTCCGAGATCGGACGAGATCGGGCGTGTTCAGGGCGGTGTGGCCGTAAGCCACAGTCCCTGTGACAAATATATGTTATATGGGTGCTGGAACCATACGTTTCCCCTATTTTTACCAGAGAGCTGGCTTGAGAGGCTGCTGTTGAGCCTGCACGTTGACTTCCCTGATGTGATTGTTCTCTGCAGCTGAAAATGGGACTCTCAGATAACTTAGTGTCTGTCAAAAGCCTCTGTTCCCTGTGTGTAGTTTTGTGTCCGTTGTCATATAGAGAAACCAGGGAAGCTCAATCCCACGACATGCTCATAAACTGCGTCTTCTCTAAACAGTATAGTTCTATTTTACAAGTCGGAATACAATAACAGATTCTGTCTCAGAATCTATAAAGAGCTGGTTTGTGATTCCATTGCTGGCTTACGGCCACACCACCCTGAACACGCCTGATCTCGTCAGATCTCAGAAGCCAAGCAGAGTCGGGCCTGGTTAGTACTTGGATGGGAGACCGCCTGGGAATATCAGGTGCTGTAAGCCTTTTGGCTTCTCCAGGCGCATGCAGTTTGGCTACGTCAAATGCAAAACTAGTCCCTGTTTGACTTTTTGGAACTTGTCCTTTCTGAGGACAAAGTTAAATGTATGAGGATCAAAGCCAACAATGGCCTGGGACATCTCAGCAGATCCAGGATCAGCAACATGGAGACTGAGAGCCAAACAGAAACAGAGGTGTCTGCCAACCAATCAGCAGCAGCCCAAGCTGGTTAACTTCCTGGTGTCTGTGTGGCACACGGTGATGGTCAGATGTTACATGCAGGCCGCAGAGAGAAGAGAAAAAAGCTTACAGCACCTGGTATTCCCAAGCGGTCTCCCATCCAAGTACTAACCAGGCCCGACCCTGCTTGGCTTCCGAGATCGGACGAGATCGGGCGTGTTCAGGGCGGTGTGGCCGTAAGCCACAGTCCCTGTGACAAATATATGTTATATGGGTGCTGGAACCATACGTTTCCCCTATTTTTACCAGAGAGCTGGCTTGAGAGGCTGCTGTTGAGCCTGCACGTTGACTTCCCTGATGTGATTGTTCTTTGCAGCTGAAAATGGGACTCTCAGATAACTTAGTGTCTGTCAAAAGCCTCTGTTCCCTGTGTGTAGTTTTGTGTCCGTTGTCATATAGAGAAACCAGGGAAGCTCAATCCCACGACATGCTTATAAACTGCGTCTTCTCTAAACAGTATAGTTCTATTTTACAAGTCGGAATACAATAACAGATTCTGTTTCAGAATCTATAAAGAGCTGGTTTGTGATTCCATTGCTGGCTTACGGCCACACCACCCTGAACACGCCTGATCTCGTCAGATCTCAGAAGCCAAGCAGAGTCGGCCCTGGTTAGTACTTGGATGGGAGACCGCCTGGGAATACCAGGTGCTGTAAGCCTTTTGGCTTCTCCAGGCGCATGCAGTTTGGCTACGTCAAATGCAAAACTAGTCCCTGTTTGACTTTTTGGAACTTGTCCTTTCTGAGGACAAAGTTAAATGTATGAGGATCAAAGCCAACAATGGCCTGGGACATCTCAGCAGATCCAGGATCAGCAACATGGAGACTGAGAGCCAAACAGAAACAGAGGTGTCTGCCAACCAATCAGCAGCAGCCCAAGCTGGTTAACTTCCTGGTGTCTGTGTGGCACACGGTAATGGTCAGATGTTACATGCAGGCCGCAGAGAGAAGAGAAAAAAGCTTACAGCACCTGGTATTCCCAAGCGGTCTCCCATCCAAGTACTAACCAGGCCCGACCCTGCTTGGCTTCCGAGATCGGACGAGATCGGGCGTGTTCAGGGCGGTGTGGCCGTAAGCCACAGTCCCTGTGACAAATATATGTTATATGGGTGCTGGAACCATACGTTTCCCCTATTTTTACCAGAGAGCTGGCTTGAGAGGCTGCTGTTGAGCCTGCACGTTGACTTCCCTGATGTGATTGTTCTTTGCAGCTGAAAATGGGACTCTCAGATAACTTAGTGTCTGTCAAAAGCCTCTGTTCCCTGTGTGTAGTTTTGTGTCCGTTGTCATATAGAGAAACCAGGGAAGCTCAATCCCACGACATGCTCATAAACTGCGTCTTCTCTAAACAGTATAGTTCTATTTTACAAGTCGGAATACAATAACAGATTCTGTTTCAGAATCTATAAAGAGCTGGTTTGTGATTCCATTGCTGGCTTACGGCCACACCACCCTGAACACGCCTGATCTCGTCAGATCTCAGAAGCCAAGCAGAGTCGGGCCTGGTTAGTACTTGGATGGGAGACCGCCTGGGAATACCAGGTGCTGTAAGCCTTTTGGCTTCTCCAGGCGCATGCAGTTTGGCTACGTCAAATGCAAAACTAGTCCCTGTTTGACTTTTTGGAACTTGTCCTTTCTGAGGACAAAGTTAAATGTATGAGGATCAAAGCCAACAATGGCCTGGGACATCTCAGCAGATCCAGGATCAGCAACATGGAGACTGAGAGCCAAACAGAAACAGAGGTGTCTGCCAACCAATCAGCAGCAGCCCAAGCTGGTTAACTTCCTGGTGTCTGTGTGGCACACGGTGATGGTCAGATGTTACATGCAGGCCGCAGAGAGAAGAGAAAAAAGCTTACAGCACCTGGTATTCCCAAGCGGTCTCCCATCCAAGTACTAACCAGGCCCGACCCTGCTTGGCTTCCGAGATCGGACGAGATCGGGCGTGTTCAGGGCGGTGTGGCCGTAAGCCACAGTCCCTGTGACAAATATATGTTATATGGGTGCTGGAACCATACGTTTCCCCTATTTTTACCAGAGAGCTGGCTTGAGAGGCTGCTGTTGAGCCTGCACGTTGACTTCCCTGATGTGATTGTTCTCTGCAGCTGAAAATGGGACTCTCAGATAACTTAGTGTCTGTCAAAAGCCTCTGTTCCCTGTGTGTAGTTTTGTGTCCGTTGTCATATAGAGAAACCAGGGAAGCTCAATCCCACGACATGCTCATAAACTGCGTCTTCTCTAAACAGTATAGTTCTATTTTACAAGTCGGAATACAATAACAGATTCTGTCTCAGAATCTATAAAGAGCTGGTTTGTGATTCCATTGCTGGCTTACGGCCACACCACCCTGAACACGCCTGATCTCGTCAGATCTCAGAAGCCAAGCAGAGTCGGGCCTGGTTAGTACTTGGATGGGAGACCGCCTGGGAATATCAGGTGCTGTAAGCCTTTTGGCTTCTCCAGGCGCATGCAGTTTGGCTACGTCAAATGCAAAACTAGTCCCTGTTTGACTTTTTGGAACTTGTCCTTTCTGAGGACAAAGTTAAATGTATGAGGATCAAAGCCAACAATGGCCTGGGACATCTCAGCAGATCCAGGATCAGCAACATGGAGACTGAGAGCCAAACAGAAACAGAGGTGTCTGCCAACCAATCAGCAGCAGCCCAAGCTGGTTAACTTCCTGGTGTCTGTGTGGCACACGGTGATGGTCAGATGTTACATGCAGGCCGCAGAGAGAAGAGAAAAAAGCTTACAGCACCTGGTATTCCCAAGCGGTCTCCCATCCAAGTACTAACCAGGCCCGACCCTGCTTGGCTTCCGAGATCGGACGAGATCGGGCGTGTTCAGGGCGGTGTGGCCGTAAGCCACAGTCCCTGTGACAAATATATGTTATATGGGTGCTGGAACCATACGTTTCCCCTATTTTTACCAGAGAGCTGGCTTGAGAGGCTGCTGTTGAGCCTGCACGTTGACTTCCCTGATGTGATTGTTCTTTGCAGCTGAAAATGGGACTCTCAGATAACTTAGTGTCTGTCAAAAGCCTCTGTTCCCTGTGTGTAGTTTTGTGTCCGTTGTCATATAGAGAAACCAGGGAAGCTCAATCCCACGACATGCTCATAAACTGCGTCTTCTCTAAACAGTATAGTTCTATTTTACAAGTCGGAATACAATAACAGATTCTGTTTCAGAATCTATAAAGAGCTGGTTTGTGATTCCATTGCTGGCTTACGGCCACACCACCCTGAACACGCCTGATCTCGTCAGATCTCAGAAGCCAAGCAGAGTCGGGCCTGGTTAGTACTTGGATGGGAGACCGCCTGGGAATACCAGGTGCTGTAAGCCTTTTGGCTTCTCCAGGCGCATGCAGTTTGGCTACGTCAAATGCAAAACTAGTCCCTGTTTGACTTTTTGGAACTTGTCCTTTCTGAGGACAAAGTTAAATGTATGAGGATCAAAGCCAACAATGGCCTGGGACATCTCAGCAGATCCAGGATCAGCAACATGGAGACTGAGAGCCAAACAGAAACAGAGGTGTCTGCCAACCAATCAGCAGCAGCCCAAGCTGGTTAACTTCCTGGTGTCTGTGTGGCACACGGTGATGGTCAGATGTTACATGCAGGCCGCAGAGAGAAGAGAAAAAAGCTTACAGCACCTGGTATTCCCAAGCGGTCTCCCATCCAAGTACTAACCAGGCCCGACCCTGCTTGGCTTCCGAGATCGGACGAGATCGGGCGTGTTCAGGGCGGTGTGGCCGTAAGCCACAGTCCCTGTGACAAATATATGTTATATGGGTGCTGGAACCATACGTTTCCCCTATTTTTACCAGAGAGCTGGCTTGAGAGGCTGCTGTTGAGCCTGCACGTTGACTTCCCTGATGTGATTGTTCTTTGCAGCTGAAAATGGGACTCTCAGATAACTTAGTGTCTGTCAAAAGCCTCTGTTCCCTGTGTGTAGTTTTGTGTCCGTTGTCATATAGAGAAACCAGGGAAGCTCAATCCCACGACATGCTCATAAACTGCGTCTTCTCTAAACAGTATAGTTCTATTTTACAAGTCGGAATACAATAACAGATTCTGTTTCAGAATCTATAAAGAGCTGGTTTGTGATTCCATTGCTGGCTTACGGCCACACCACCCTGAACACGCCTGATCTCGTCAGATCTCAGAAGCCAAGCAGAGTCGGGCCTGGTTAGTACTTGGATGGGAGACCGCCTGGGAATACCAGGTGCTGTAAGCCTTTTGGCTTCTCCAGGCGCATGCAGTTTGGCTACGTCAAATGCAAAACTAGTCCCTGTTTGACTTTTTGGAACTTGTCCTTTCTGAGGACAAAGTTAAATGTATGAGGATCAAAGCCAACAATGGCCTGGGACATCTCAGCAGATCCAGGATCAGCAACATGGAGACTGAGAGCCAAACAGAAACAGAGGTGTCTGCCAACCAATCAGCAGCAGCCCAAGCTGGTTAACTTCCTGGTGTCTGTGTGGCACACGGTGATGGTCAGATGTTACATGCAGGCCGCAGAGAGAAGAGAAAAAAGCTTACAGCACCTGGTATTCCCAAGCGGTCTCCCATCCAAGTACTAACCAGGCCCGACCCTGCTTGGCTTCCGAGATCGGACGAGATCGGGCGTGTTCAGGGCGGTGTGGCCGTAAGCCACAGTCCCTGTGACAAATATATGTTATATGGGTGCTGGAACCATACGTTTCCCCTATTTTTACCAGAGAGCTGGCTTGAGAGGCTGCTGTTGAGCCTGCACGTTGACTTCCCTGATGTGATTGTTCTCTGCAGCTGAAAATGGGACTCTCAGATAACTTAGTGTCTCTCAAAAGCCTCTGTTCCCTGTGTGTAGTTTTGTGTCCGTTGTCATATAGAGAAACCAGGGAAGCTCAATCCCACGACATGCTCATAAACTGCGTCTTCTCTAAACAGTATAGTTCTATTTTACAAGTCGGAATACAATAACAGATTCTGTTTCAGAATCTATAAAGAGCTGGTTTGTGATTCCATTGCTGGCTTACGGCCACACCACCCTGAACACGCCTGATCTCGTCAGATCTCAGAAGCCAAGCAGAGTCGGGCCTGGTTATTACTTGGATGGGAGACCGCCTGGGAATACCAGGTGCTGTAAGCCTTTTGGCTTCTCCAGGCGCATGCAGTTTGGCTACGTCAAATGCAAAACTAGTCCCTGTTTGACTTTTTGGAACTTGTCCTTTCTGAGGACAAAGTTAAATGTATGAGGATCAAAGCCAACAATGGCCTGGGACATCTCAGCAGATCCAGGATCAGCAACATGGAGACTGAGAGCCAAACAGAAACAGAGGTGTCTGCCAACCAATCAGCAGCAGCCCAAGCTGGTTAACTTCCTGGTGTCTGTGTGGCACACGGTGATGGTCAGATGTTACATGCAGGCCGCAGAGAGAAGAGAAAAAAGCTTACAGCACCTGGTATTCCCAAGCGGTCTCCCATCCAAGTACTAACCAGGCCCGACCCTGCTTGGCTTCCGAGATCGGACGAGATCGGGCGTGTTCAGGGCGGTGTGGCCGTAAGCCACAGTCCCTGTGACAAATATATGTTATATGGGTGCTGGAACCATACGTTTCCCCTATTTTTACCAAAGAGCTGGCTTGAGAGGCTGCTGTTGAGCCTGCACGTTGACTTCCCTGATGTGATTGTTCTCTGCAGCTGAAAATGGGACTCTCAGATAACTTAGTGTCTCTCAAAAGCCTCTGTTCCCTGTGTGTAGTTTTGTGTCCGTTGTCATATAGAGAAACCAGGGAAGCTCAATCCCACGACATGCTCATAAACTGCGTCTTCTCTAAACAGTATAGTTCTATTTTACAAGTCGGAATACAATAACAGATTCTGTCTCAGAATCTATAAAGAGCTGGTTTGTGATTCCATTGCTGGCTTACGGCCACACCACCCTGAACACGCCTGATCTCGTCAGATCTCAGAAGCCAAGCAGAGTCGGGCCTGGTTAGTACTTGGATGGGAGACCGCCTGGGAATATCAGGTGCTGTAAGCCTTTTGGCTTCTCCAGGCGCATGCAGTTTGGCTACGTCAAATGCAAAACTAGTCCCTGTTTGACTTTTTGGAACTTGTCCTTTCTGAGGACAAAGTTAAATGTATGAGGATCAAAGCCAACAATGGCCTGGGACATCTCAGCAGATCCAGGATCAGCAACATGGAGACTGAGAGCCAAACAGAAACAGAGGTGTCTGCCAACCAATCAGCAGCAGCCCAAGCTGGTTAACTTCCTGGTGTCTGTGTGGCACACGGTGATGGTCAGATGTTACATGCAGGCCGCAGAGAGAAGAGAAAAAAGCTTACAGCACCTGGTATTCCCAAGCGGTCTCCCATCCAAGTACTAACCAGGCCCGACCCTGCTTGGCTTCCGAGATCGGACGAGATCGGGCGTGTTCAGGGCGGTGTGGCCGTAAGCCACAGTCCCTGTGACAAATATATGTTATATGGGTGCTGGAACCATACGTTTCCCCTATTTTTACCAGAGAGCTGGCTTGAGAGGCTGCTGTTGAGCCTGCACGTTGACTTCCCTGATGTGATTGTTCTTTGCAGCTGAAAATGGGACTCTCAGATAACTTAGTGTCTGTCAAAAGCCTCTGTTCCCTGTGTGTAGTTTTGTGTCCGTTGTCATATAGAGAAACCAGGGAAGCTCAATCCCACGACATGCTCATAAACTGCGTCTTCTCTAAACAGTATAGTTCTATTTTACAAGTCGGAATACAATAACAGATTCTGTCTCAGAATCTATAAAGAGCTGGTTTGTGATTCCATTGCTGGCTTACGGCCACACCACCCTGAACACGCCTGATCTCGTCAGATCTCAGAAGCCAAGCAGAGTCGGGCCTGGTTAGTACTTGGATGGGAGACCGCCTGGGAATACCAGGTGCTGTAAGCCTTTTGGCTTCTCCAGGCGCATGCAGTTTGGCTACGTCAAATGCAAAACTAGTCCCTGTTTGACTTTTTGGAACTTGTCCTTTCTGAGGACAAAGTTAAATGTATGAGGATCAAAGCCAACAATGGCCTGGGACATCTCAGCAGATCCAGGATCAGCAACATGGAGACTGAGAGCCAAACAGAAACAGAGGTGTCTGCCAACCAATCAGCAGCAGCCCAAGCTGGTTAACTTCCTGGTGTCTGTGTGGCACACGGTGATGGTCAGATGTTACATGCAGGCCGCAGAGAGAAGAGAAAAAAGCTTACAGCACCTGGTATTCCCAAGCGGTCTCCCATCCAAGTACTAACCAGGCCCGACCCTGCTTGGCTTCCGAGATCGGACGAGATCGGGCGTGTTCAGGGCGGTGTGGCCGTAAGCCACAGTCCCTGTGACAAATATATGTTATATGGGTGCTGGAACCATACGTTTCCCCTATTTTTACCAGAGAGCTGGCTTGAGAGGCTGCTGTTGAGCCTGCACGTTGACTTCCCTGATGTGATTGTTCTTTGCAGCTGAAAATGGGACTCTCAGATAACTTAGTGTCTGTCAAAAGCCTCTGTTCCCTGTGTGTAGTTTTGTGTCCGTTGTCATATAGAGAAACCAGGGAAGCTCAATCCCACGACATGCTCATAAACTGCGTCTTCTCTAAACAGTATAGTTCTATTTTACAAGTCGGAATACAATAACAGATTCTGTTTCAGAATCTATAAAGAGCTGGTTTGTGATTCCATTGCTGGCTTACGGCCACACCACCCTGAACACGCCTGATCTCGTCAGATCTCAGAAGCCAAGCAGAGTCGGGCCTGGTTAGTACTTGGATGGGAGACCGCCTGGGAATACCAGGTGCTGTAAGCCTTTTGGCTTCTCCAGGCGCATGCAGTTTGGCTACGTCAAATGCAAAACTAGTCCCTGTTTGACTTTTTGGAACTTGTCCTTTCTGAGGACAAAGTTAAATGTATGAGGATCAAAGCCAACAATGGCCTGGGACATCTCAGCAGATCCAGGATCAGCAACATGGAGACTGAGAGCCAAACAGAAACAGAGGTGTCTGCCAACCAATCAGCAGCAGCCCAAGCTGGTTAACTTCCTGGTGTCTGTGTGGCACACGGTGATGGTCAGATGTTACATGCAGGCCGCAGAGAGAAGAGAAAAAAGCTTACAGCACCTGGTATTCCCAAGCGGTCTCCCATCCAAGTACTAACCAGGCCCGACCCTGCTTGGCTTCCGAGATCGGACGAGATCGGGCGTGTTCAGGGCGGTGTGGCCGTAAGCCACAGTCCCTGTGACAAATATATGTTATATGGGTGCTGGAACCATACGTTTCCCCTATTTTTACCAGAGAGCTGGCTTGAGAGGCTGCTGTTGAGCCTGCACGTTGACTTCCCTGATGTGATTGTTCTCTGCAGCTGAAAATGGGACTCTCAGATAACTTAGTGTCTCTCAAAAGCCTCTGTTCCCTGTGTGTAGTTTTGTGTCCGTTGTCATATAGAGAAACCAGGGAAGCTCAATCCCACGACATGCTCATAAACTGCGTCTTCTCTAAACAGTATAGTTCTATTTTACAAGTCGGAATACAATAACAGATTCTGTTTCAGAATCTATAAAGAGCTGGTTTGTGATTCCATTGCTGGCTTACGGCCACACCACCCTGAACACGCCTGATCTCGTCAGATCTCAGAAGCCAAGCAGAGTCGGGCCTGGTTATTACTTGGATGGGAGACCGCCTGGGAATACCAGGTGCTGTAAGCCTTTTGGCTTCTCCAGGCGCATGCAGTTTGGCTACGTCAAATGCAAAACTAGTCCCTGTTTGACTTTTTGGAACTTGTCCTTTCTGAGGACAAAGTTAAATGTATGAGGATCAAAGCCAACAATGGCCTGGGACATCTCAGCAGATCCAGGATCAGCAACATGGAGACTGAGAGCCAAACAGAAACAGAGGTGTCTGCCAACCAATCAGCAGCAGCCCAAGCTGGTTAACTTCCTGGTGTCTGTGTGGCACACGGTGATGGTCAGATGTTACATGCAGGCCGCAGAGAGAAGAGAAAAAAGCTTACAGCACCTGGTATTCCCAAGCGGTCTCCCATCCAAGTACTAACCAGGCCCGACCCTGCTTGGCTTCCGAGATCGGACGAGATCGGGCGTGTTCAGGGCGGTGTGGCCGTAAGCCACAGTCCCTGTGACAAATATATGTTATATGGGTGCTGGAACCATACGTTTCCCCTATTTTTACCAAAGAGCTGGCTTGAGAGGCTGCTGTTGAGCCTGCACGTTGACTTCCCTGATGTGATTGTTCTCTGCAGCTGAAAATGGGACTCTCAGATAACTTAGTGTCTCTCAAAAGCCTCTGTTCCCTGTGTGTAGTTTTGTGTCCGTTGTCATATAGAGAAACCAGGGAAGCTCAATCCCACGACATGCTCATAAACTGCGTCTTCTCTAAACAGTATAGTTCTATTTTACAAGTCGGAATACAATAACAGATTCTGTCTCAGAATCTATAAAGAGCTGGTTTGTGATTCCATTGCTGGCTTACGGCCACACCACCCTGAACACGCCTGATCTCGTCAGATCTCAGAAGCCAAGCAGAGTCGGGCCTGGTTAGTACTTGGATGGGAGACCGCCTGGGAATATCAGGTGCTGTAAGCCTTTTGGCTTCTCCAGGCGCATGCAGTTTGGCTACGTCAAATGCAAAACTAGTCCCTGTTTGACTTTTTGGAACTTGTCCTTTCTGAGGACAAAGTTAAATGTATGAGGATCAAAGCCAACAATGGCCTGGGACATCTCAGCAGATCCAGGATCAGCAACATGGAGACTGAGAGCCAAACAGAAACAGAGGTGTCTGCCAACCAATCAGCAGCAGCCCAAGCTGGTTAACTTCCTGGTGTCTGTGTGGCACACGGTGATGGTCAGATGTTACATGCAGGCCGCAGAGAGAAGAGAAAAAAGCTTACAGCACCTGGTATTCCCAAGCGGTCTCCCATCCAAGTACTAACCAGGCCCGACCCTGCTTGGCTTCCGAGATCGGACGAGATCGGGCGTGTTCAGGGCGGTGTGGCCGTAAGCCACAGTCCCTGTGACAAATATATGTTATATGGGTGCTGGAACCATACGTTTCCCCTATTTTTACCAGAGAGCTGGCTTGAGAGGCTGCTGTTGAGCCTGCACGTTGACTTCCCTGATGTGATTGTTCTTTGCAGCTGAAAATGGGACTCTCAGATAACTTAGTGTCTGTCAAAAGCCTCTGTTCCCTGTGTGTAGTTTTGTGTCCGTTGTCATATAGAGAAACCAGGGAAGCTCAATCCCACGACATGCTCATAAACTGCGTCTTCTCTAAACAGTATAGTTCTATTTTACAAGTCGGAATACAATAACAGATTCTGTCTCAGAATCTATAAAGAGCTGGTTTGTGATTCCATTGCTGGCTTACGGCCACACCACCCTGAACACGCCTGATCTCGTCAGATCTCAGAAGCCAAGCAGAGTCGGGCCTGGTTAGTACTTGGATGGGAGACCGCCTGGGAATACCAGGTGCTGTAAGCCTTTTGGCTTCTCCAGGCGCATGCAGTTTGGCTACGTCAAATGCAAAACTAGTCCCTGTTTGACTTTTTGGAACTTGTCCTTTCTGAGGACAAAGTTAAATGTATGAGGATCAAAGCCAACAATGGCCTGGGACATCTCAGCAGATCCAGGATCAGCAACATGGAGACTGAGAGCCAAACAGAAACAGAGGTGTCTGCCAACCAATCAGCAGCAGCCCAAGCTGGTTAACTTCCTGGTGTCTGTGTGGCACACGGTGATGGTCAGATGTTACATGCAGGCCGCAGAGAGAAGAGAAAAAAGCTTACAGCACCTGGTATTCCCAAGCGGTCTCCCATCCAAGTACTAACCAGGCCCGACCCTGCTTGGCTTCCGAGATCGGACGAGATCGGGCGTGTTCAGGGCGGTGTGGCCGTAAGCCACAGTCCCTGTGACAAATATATGTTATATGGGTGCTGGAACCATACGTTTCCCCTATTTTTACCAGAGAGCTGGCTTGAGAGGCTGCTGTTGAGCCTGCACGTTGACTTCCCTGATGTGATTGTTCTTTGCAGCTGAAAATGGGACTCTCAGATAACTTAGTGTCTGTCAAAAGCCTCTGTTCCCTGTGTGTAGTTTTGTGTCCGTTGTCATATAGAGAAACCAGGGAAGCTCAATCCCACGACATGCTCATAAACTGCGTCTTCTCTAAACAGTATAGTTCTATTTTACAAGTCGGAATACAATAACAGATTCTGTTTCAGAATCTATAAAGAGCTGGTTTGTGATTCCATTGCTGGCTTACGGCCACACCACCCTGAACACGCCTGATCTCGTCAGATCTCAGAAGCCAAGCAGAGTCGGGCCTGGTTAGTACTTGGATGGGAGACCGCCTGGGAATACCAGGTGCTGTAAGCCTTTTGGCTTCTCCAGGCGCATGCAGTTTGGCTACGTCAAATGCAAAACTAGTCCCTGTTTGACTTTTTGGAACTTGTCCTTTCTGAGGACAAAGTTAAATGTATGAGGATCAAAGCCAACAATGGCCTGGGACATCTCAGCAGATCCAGGATCAGCAACATGGAGACTGAGAGCCAAACAGAAACAGAGGTGTCTGCCAACCAATCAGCAGCAGCCCAAGCTGGTTAACTTCCTGGTGTCTGTGTGGCACACGGTGATGGTCAGATGTTACATGCAGGCCACAGAGAGAAGAGAAAAAAGCTTACAGCACCTGGTATTCCCAAGCGGTCTCCCATCCAAGTACTAACCAGGCCCGACCCTGCTTGGCTTCCGAGATCGGACGAGATCGGGCGTGTTCAGGGCGGTGTGGCCGTAAGCCACAGTCCCTGTGACAAATATATGTTATATGGGTGCTGGAACCATACGTTTCCCCTATTTTTACCAGAGAGCTGGCTTGAGAGGCTGCTGTTGAGCCTGCACGTTGACTTCCCTGATGTGATTGTTCTCTGCAGCTGAAAATGGGACTCTCAGATAACTTAGTGTCTCTCAAAAGCCTCTGTTCCCTGTGTGTAGTTTTGTGTCCGTTGTCATATAGAGAAACCAGGGAAGCTCAATCCCACGACATGCTCATAAACTGCGTCTTCTCTAAACAGTATAGTTCTATTTTACAAGTCGGAATACAATAACAGATTCTGTCTCAGAATCTATAAAGAGCTGGTTTGTGATTCCATTGCTGGCTTACGGCCACACCACCCTGAACACGCCTGATCTCGTCAGATCTCAGAAGCCAAGCAGAGTCGGGCCTGGTTAGTACTTGGATGGGAGACCGCCTGGGAATATCAGGTGCTGTAAGCCTTTTGGCTTCTCCAGGCGCATGCAGTTTGGCTACGTCAAATGCAAAACTAGTCCCTGTTTGACTTTTTGGAACTTGTCCTTTCTGAGGACAAAGTTAAATGTATGAGGATCAAAGCCAACAATGGCCTGGGACATCTCAGCAGATCCAGGATCAGCAACATGGAGACTGAGAGCCAAACAGAAACAGAGGTGTCTGCCAACCAATCAGCAGCAGCCCAAGCTGGTTAACTTCCTGGTGTCTGTGTGGCACACGGTGATGGTCAGATGTTACATGCAGGCCGCAGAGAGAAGAGAAAAAAGCTTACAGCACCTGGTATTCCCAAGCGGTCTCCCATCCAAGTACTAACCAGGCCCGACCCTGCTTGGCTTCCGAGATCGGACGAGATCGGGCGTGTTCAGGGCGGTGTGGCCGTAAGCCACAGTCCCTGTGACAAATATATGTTATATGGGTGCTGGAACCATACGTTTCCCCTATTTTTACCAGAGAGCTGGCTTGAGAGGCTGCTGTTGAGCCTGCACGTTGACTTCCCTGATGTGATTGTTCTTTGCAGCTGAAAATGGGACTCTCAGATAACTTAGTGTCTGTCAAAAGCCTCTGTTCCCTGTGTGTAGTTTTGTGTCCGTTGTCATATAGAGAAACCAGGGAAGCTCAATCCCACGACATGCTCATAAACTGCGTCTTCTCTAAACAGTATAGTTCTATTTTACAAGTCGGAATACAATAACAGATTCTGTCTCAGAATCTATAAAGAGCTGGTTTGTGATTCCATTGCTGGCTTACGGCCACACCACCCTGAACACGCCTGATCTCGTCAGATCTCAGAAGCCAAGCAGAGTCGGGCCTGGTTAGTACTTGGATGGGAGACCGCCTGGGAATACCAGGTGCTGTAAGCCTTTTGGCTTCTCCAGGCGCATGCAGTTTGGCTACGTCAAATGCAAAACTAGTCCCTGTTTGACTTTTTGGAACTTGTCCTTTCTGAGGACAAAGTTAAATGTATGAGGATCAAAGCCAACAATGGCCTGGGACATCTCAGCAGATCCAGGATCAGCAACATGGAGACTGAGAGCCAAACAGAAACAGAGGTGTCTGCCAACCAATCAGCAGCAGCCCAAGCTGGTTAACTTCCTGGTGTCTGTGTGGCACACGGTGATGGTCAGATGTTACATGCAGGCCGCAGAGAGAAGAGAAAAAAGCTTACAGCACCTGGTATTCCCAAGCGGTCTCCCATCCAAGTACTAACCAGGCCCGACCCTGCTTGGCTTCCGAGATCGGACGAGATCGGGCGTGTTCAGGGCGGTGTGGCCGTAAGCCACAGTCCCTGTGACAAATATATGTTATATGGGTGCTGGAACCATACGTTTCCCCTATTTTTACCAGAGAGCTGGCTTGAGAGGCTGCTGTTGAGCCTGCACGTTGACTTCCCTGATGTGATTGTTCTTTGCAGCTGAAAATGGGACTCTCAGATAACTTAGTGTCTGTCAAAAGCCTCTGTTCCCTGTGTGTAGTTTTGTGTCCGTTGTCATATAGAGAAACCAGGGAAGCTCAATCCCACGACATGCTCATAAACTGCGTCTTCTCTAAACAGTATAGTTCTATTTTACAAGTCGGAATACAATAACAGATTCTGTTTCAGAATCTATAAAGAGCTGGTTTGTGATTCCATTGCTGGCTTACGGCCACACCACCCTGAACACGCCTGATCTCGTCAGATCTCAGAAGCCAAGCAGAGTCGGGCCTGGTTAGTACTTGGATGGGAGACCGCCTGGGAATACCAGGTGCTGTAAGCCTTTTGGCTTCTCCAGGCGCATGCAGTTTGGCTACGTCAAATGCAAAACTAGTCCCTGTTTGACTTTTTGGAACTTGTCCTTTCTGAGGACAAAGTTAAATGTATGAGGATCAAAGCCAACAATGGCCTGGGACATCTCAGCAGATCCAGGATCAGCAACATGGAGACTGAGAGCCAAACAGAAACAGAGGTGTCTGCCAACCAATCAGCAGCAGCCCAAGCTGGTTAACTTCCTGGTGTCTGTGTGGCACACGGTGATGGTCAGATGTTACATGCAGGCCGCAGAGAGAAGAGAAAAAAGCTTACAGCACCTGGTATTCCCAAGCGGTCTCCCATCCAAGTACTAACCAGGCCAGACCCTGCTTGGCTTCCGAGATCGGACGAGATCGGGCGTGTTCAGGGCGGTGTGGCCGTAAGCCACAGTCCCTGTGACAAATATATGTTATATGGGTGCTGGAACCATACGTTTCCCCTATTTTTACCAGAGAGCTGGCTTGAGAGGCTGCTGTTGAGCCTGCACGTTGACTTCCCTGATGTGATTGTTCTTTGCAGCTGAAAATGGGACTCTCAGATAACTTAGTGTCTGTCAAAAGCCTCTGTTCCCTGTGTGTAGTTTTGTGTCCGTTGTCATATAGAGAAACCAGGGAAGCTCAATCCCACGACATGCTCATAAACTGCGTCTTCTCTAAACAGTATAGTTCTATTTTACAAGTCGGAATACAATAACAGATTCTGTCTCAGATTCTATAAAGAGCTGGTTTGTGATTCCATTGCTGGCTTACGGCCACACCACCCCGAACACGCCTGATCTCGTCAGATCTCAGAAGCCAAGCAGAGTCGGGCCTGGTTAGTACTTGGATGGGAGACCGCCTGGGAATACCAGGTGCTGTAAGCCTTTTGGCTTCTCCAGGCGCATGCAGTTTGGCTACGTCAAATGCAAAACTAGTCCCTGTTTGACTTTTTGGAACTTGTCCTTTCTGAGGACAAAGTTAAATGTATGAGGATCAAAGCCAACAATGGCCTGGGACATCTCAGCAGATCCAGGATCAGCAACATGGAGACTGAGAGCCAAACAGAAACAGAGGTGTCTGCCAACCAATCAGCAGCAGCCCAAGCTGGTTAACTTCCTGGTGTCTGTGTGGCACACGGTGATGGTCAGATGTTACATGCAGGCCGCAGAGAGAAGAGAAAAAAGCTTACAGCACCTGGTATTCCCAAGCGGTCTCCCATCCAAGTACTAACCAGGCCCGACCCTGCTTGGCTTCCGAGATCGGACGAGATCGGGCGTGTTCAGGGCGGTGTGGCCGTAAGCCACAGTCCCTGTGACAAATATATGTTATATGGGTGCTGGAACCATACGTTTCCCCTATTTTTACCAGAGAGCTGGCTTGAGAGGCTGCTGTTGAGCCTGCACGTTGACTTCCCTGATGTGATTGTTCTTTGCAGCTGAAAATGGGACTCTCAGATAACTTAGTGTCTGTCAAAAGCCTCTGTTCCCTGTGTGTAGTTTTGTGTCCGTTGTCATATAGAGAAACCAGGGAAGCTCAATCCCACGACATGCTCATAAACTGCGTCTTCTCTAAACAGTATAGTTCTATTTTACAAGTCGGAATACAATAACAGATTCTGTCTCAGAATCTATAAAGAGCTGGTTTGTGATTCCATTGCTGGCTTACGGCCACACCACCCTGAACACGCCTGATCTCGTCAGATCTCAGAAGCCAAGCAGAGTCGGGCCTGGTTAGTACTTGGATGGGAGACCGCCTGGGAATACCAGGTGCTGTAAGCCTTTTGGCTTCTCCAGGCGCATGCAGTTTGGCTACGTCAAATGCAAAACTAGTCCCTGTTTGACTTTTTGGAACTTGTCCTTTCTGAGGACAAAGTTAAATGTATGAGGATCAAAGCCAACAATGGCCTGGGACATCTCAGCAGATCCAGGATCAGCAACATGGAGACTGAGAGCCAAACAGAAACAGAGGTGTCTGCCAACCAATCAGCAGCAGCCCAAGCTGGTTAACTTCCTGGTGTCTGTGTGGCACACGGTGATGGTCAGATGTTACATGCAGGCCGCAGAGAGAAGAGAAAAAAGCTTACAGCACCTGGTATTCCCAAGCGGTCTCCCATCCAAGTACTAACCAGGCCAGACCCTGCTTGGCTTCCGAGATCGGACGAGATCGGGCGTGTTCAGGGCGGTGTGGCCGTAAGCCACAGTCCCTGTGACAAATATATGTTATATGGGTGCTGGAACCATACGTTTCCCCTATTTTTACCAGAGAGCTGGCTTGAGAGGCTGCTGTTGAGCCTGCACGTTGACTTCCCTGATGTGATTGTTCTTTGCAGCTGAAAATGGGACTCTCAGATAACTTAGTGTCTGTCAAAAGCCTCTGTTCCCTGTGTGTAGTTTTGTGTCCGTTGTCATATAGAGAAACCAGGGAAGCTCAATCCCACGACATGCTCATAAACTGCGTCTTCTCTAAACAGTATAGTTCTATTTTACAAGTCGGAATACAATAACAGATTCTGTCTCAGATTCTATAAAGAGCTGGTTTGTGATTCCATTGCTGGCTTACGGCCACACCACCCCGAACACGCCTGATCTCGTCAGATCTCAGAAGCCAAGCAGAGTCGGGCCTGGTTAGTACTTGGATGGGAGACCGCCTGGGAATACCAGGTGCTGTAAGCCTTTTGGCTTCTCCAGGCGCATGCAGTTTGGCTACGTCAAATGCAAAACTAGTCCCTGTTTGACTTTTTGGAACTTGTCCTTTCTGAGGACAAAGTTAAATGTATGAGGATCAAAGCCAACAATGGCCTGGGACATCTCAGCAGATCCAGGATCAGCAACATGGAGACTGAGAGCCAAACAGAAACAGAGGTGTCTGCCAACCAATCAGCAGCAGCCCAAGCTGGTTAACTTCCTGGTGTCTGTGTGGCACACGGTGATGGTCAGATGTTACATGCAGGCCGCAGAGAGAAGAGAAAAAAGCTTACAGCACCTGGTATTCCCAAGCGGTCTCCCATCCAAGTACTAACCAGGCCCGACCCTGCTTGGCTTCCGAGATCGGACGAGATCGGGCGTGTTCAGGGCGGTGTGGCCGTAAGCCACAGTCCCTGTGACAAATATATGTTATATGGGTGCTGGAACCATACGTTTCCCCTATTTTTACCAGAGAGCTGGCTTGAGAGGCTGCTGTTGAGCCTGCACGTTGACTTCCCTGATGTGATTGTTCTTTGCAGCTGAAAATGGGACTCTCAGATAACTTAGTGTCTGTCAAAAGCCTCTGTTCCCTGTGTGTAGTTTTGTGTCCGTTGTCATATAGAGAAACCAGGGAAGCTCAATCCCACGACATGCTCATAAACTGCGTCTTCTCTAAACAGTATAGTTCTATTTTACAAGTCGGAATACAATAACAGATTCTGTCTCAGAATCTATAAAGAGCTGGTTTGTGATTCCATTGCTGGCTTACGGCCACACCACCCTGAACACGCCTGATCTCGTCAGATCTCAGAAGCCAAGCAGAGTCGGGCCTGGTTAGTACTTGGATGGGAGACCGCCTGGGAATACCAGGTGCTGTAAGCCTTTTGGCTTCTCCAGGCGCATGCAGTTTGGCTACGTCAAATGCAAAACTAGTCCCTGTTTGACTTTTTGGAACTTGTCCTTTCTGAGGACAAAGTTAAATGTATGAGGATCAAAGCCAACAATGGCCTGGGACATCTCAGCAGATCCAGGATCAGCAACATGGAGACTGAGAGCCAAACAGAAACAGAGGTGTCTGCCAACCAATCAGCAGCAGCCCAAGCTGGTTAACTTCCTGGTGTCTGTGTGGCACACGGTGATGGTCAGATGTTACATGCAGGCCGCAGAGAGAAGAGAAAAAAGCTTACAGCACCTGGTATTCCCAAGCGGTCTCCCATCCAAGTACTAACCAGGCCCGACCCTGCTTGGCTTCCGAGATCGGACGAGATCGGGCGTGTTCAGGGCGGTGTGGCCGTAAGCCACAGTCCCTGTGACAAATATATGTTATATGGGTGCTGGAACCATACGTTTCCCCTATTTTTACCAGAGAGCTGGCTTGAGAGGCTGCTGTTGAGCCTGCACGTTGACTTCCCTGATGTGATTGTTCTTTGCAGCTGAAAATGGGACTCTCAGATAACTTAGTGTCTGTCAAAAGCCTCTGTTCCCTGTGTGTAGTTTTGTGTCCGTTGTCATATAGAGAAACCAGGGAAGCTCAATCCCACGACATGCTCATAAACTGCGTCTTCTCTAAACAGTATAGTTCTATTTTACAAGTCGGAATACAATAACAGATTCTGTCTCAGAATCTATAAAGAGCTGGTTTGTGATTCCATTGCTGGCTTACGGCCACACCACCCTGAACACGCCTGATCTCGTCAGATCTCAGAAGCCAAGCAGAGTCGGGCCTGGTTAGTACTTGGATGGGAGACCGCCTGGGAATACCAGGTGCTGTAAGCCTTTTGGCTTCTCCAGGCGCATGCAGTTTGGCTACGTCAAATGCAAAACTAGTCCCTGTTTGACTTTTTGGAACTTGTCCTTTCTGAGGACAAAGTTAAATGTATGAGGATCAAAGCCAACAATGGCCTGGGACATCTCAGCAGATCCAGGATCAGCAACATGGAGACTGAGAGCCAAACAGAAACAGAGGTGTCTGCCAACCAATCAGCAGCAGCCCAAGCTGGTTAACTTCCTGGTGTCTGTGTGGCACACGGTGATGGTCAGATGTTACATGCAGGCCGCAGAGAGAAGAGAAAAAAGCTTACAGCACCTGGTATTCCCAAGCGGTCTCCCATCCAAGTACTAACCAGGCCCGACCCTGCTTGGCTTCCGAGATCGGACGAGATCGGGCGTGTTCAGGGCGGTGTGGCCGTAAGCCACAGTCCCTGTGACAAATATATGTTATATGGGTGCTGGAACCATACGTTTCCCCTATTTTTACCAGAGAGCTGGCTTGAGAGGCTGCTGTTGAGCCTGCACGTTGACTTCCCTGATGTGATTGTTCTTTGCAGCTGAAAATGGGACTCTCAGATAACTTAGTGTCTGTCAAAAGCCTCTGTTCCCTGTGTGTAGTTTTGTGTCCGTTGTCATATAGAGAAACCAGGGAAGCTCAATCCCACGACATGCTCATAAACTGCGTCTTCTCTAAACAGTATAGTTCTATTTTACAAGTCGGAATACAATAACAGATTCTGTTTCAGAATCTATAAAGAGCTGGTTTGTGATTCCATTGCTGGCTTACGGCCACACCACCCTGAACACGCCTGATCTCGTCAGATCTCAGAAGCCAAGCAGAGTCGGGCCTGGTTAGTACTTGGATGGGAGACCGCCTGGGAATACCAGGTGCTGTAAGCCTTTTGGCTTCTCCAGGCGCATGCAGTTTGGCTACGTCAAATGCAAAACTAGTCCCTGTTTGACTTTTTGGAACTTGTCCTTTCTGAGGACAAAGTTAAATGTATGAGGATCAAAGCCAACAATGGCCTGGGACATCTCAGCAGATCCAGGATCAGCAACATGGAGACTGAGAGCCAAACAGAAACAGAGGTGTCTGCCAACCAATCAGCAGCAGCCCAAGCTGGTTAACTTCCTGGTGTCTGTGTGGCACACGGTGATGGTCAGATGTTACATGCAGGCCGCAGAGAGAAGAGAAAAAAGCTTACAGCACCTGGTATTCCCAAGCGGTCTCCCATCCAAGTACTAACCAGGCCCGACCCTGCTTGGCTTCCGAGATCGGACGAGATCGGGCGTGTTCAGGGCGGTGTGGCCGTAAGCCACAGTCCCTGTGACAAATATATGTTATATGGGTGCTGGAACCATACGTTTCCCCTATTTTTACCAGAGAGCTGGCTTGAGAGGCTGCTGTTGAGCCTGCACGTTGACTTCCCTGATGTGATTGTTCTTTGCAGCTGAAAATGGGACTCTCAGATAACTTAGTGTCTGTCAAAAGCCTCTGTTCCCTGTGTGTAGTTTTGTGTCCGTTGTCATATAGAGAAACCAGGGAAGCTCAATCCCACGACATGCTCATAAACTGCGTCTTCTCTAAACAGTATAGTTCTATTTTACAAGTCGGAATACAATAACAGATTCTGTCTCAGAATCTATAAAGAGCTGGTTTGTGATTCCATTGCTGGCTTACGGCCACACCACCCTGAACACGCCTGATCTCGTCAGATCTCAGAAGCCAAGCAGAGTCGGGCCTGGTTAGTACTTGGATGGGAGACCGCCTGGGAATACCATGTGCTGTAAGCCTTTTGGCTTCTCCAGGCGCATGCAGTTTGGCTACGTCAAATGCAAAACTAGTCCCTGTTTGACTTTTTGGAACTTGTCCTTTCTGAGGACAAAGTTAAATGTATGAGGATCAAAGCCAACAATGGCCTGGGACATCTCAGCAGATCCAGGATCAGCAACATGGAGACTGAGAGCCAAACAGAAACAGAGGTGTCTGCCAACCAATCAGCAGCAGCCCAAGCTGGTTAACTTCCTGGTGTCTGTGTGGCACACGGTGATGGTCAGATGTTACATGCAGGCCGCAGAGAGAAGAGAAAAAAGCTTACAGCACCTGGTATTCCCAAGCGGTCTCCCATCCAAGTACTAACCAGGCCCGACCCTGCTTGGCTTCCGAGATCGGACGAGATCGGGCGTGTTCAGGGCGGTGTGGCCGTAAGCCACAGTCCCTGTGACAAATATATGTTATATGGGTGCTGGAACCATACGTTTCCCCTATTTTTACCAGAGAGCTGGCTTGAGAGGCTGCTGTTGAGCCTGCACGTTGACTTCCCTGATGTGATTGTTCTTTGCAGCTGAAAATGGGACTCTCAGATAACTTAGTGTCTGTCAAAAGCCTCTGTTCCCTGTGTGTAGTTTTGTGTCCGTTGTCATATAGAGAAACCAGGGAAGCTCAATCCCACGACATGCTCATAAACTGCGTCTTCTCTAAACAGTATAGTTCTATTTTACAAGTCGGAATACAATAACAGATTCTGTCTCAGAATCTATAAAGAGCTGGTTTGTGATTCCATTGCTGGCTTACGGCCACACCACCCTGAACACGCCTGATCTCGTCAGATCTCAGAAGCCAAGCAGAGTCGGGCCTGGTTAGTACTTGGATGGGAGACCGCCTGGGAATACCAGGTGCTGTAAGCCTTTTGGCTTCTCCAGGCGCATGCAGTTTGGCTACGTCAAATGCAAAACTAGTCCCTGTTTGACTTTTTGGAACTTGTCCTTTCTGAGGACAAAGTTAAATGTATGAGGATCAAAGCCAACAATGGCCTGGGACATCTCAGCAGATCCAGGATCAGCAACATGGAGACTGAGAGCCAAACAGAAACAGAGGTGTCTGCCAACCAATCAGCAGCAGCCCAAGCTGGTTAACTTCCTGGTGTCTGTGTGGCACACGGTGATGGTCAGATGTTACATGCAGGCCGCAGAGAGAAGAGAAAAAAGCTTACAGCACCTGGTATTCCCAAGCGGTCTCCCATCCAAGTACTAACCAGGCCCGACCCTGCTTGGCTTCCGAGATCGGACGAGATCGGGCGTGTTCAGGGCGGTGTGGCCGTAAGCCACAGTCCCTGTGACAAATATATGTTATATGGGTGCTGGAACCATACGTTTCCCCTATTTTTACCAGAGAGCTGGCTTGAGAGGCTGCTGTTGAGCCTGCACGTTGACTTCCCTGATGTGATTGTTCTTTGCAGCTGAAAATGGGACTCTCAGATAACTTAGTGTCTGTCAAAAGCCTCTGTTCCCTGTGTGTAGTTTTGTGTCCGTTGTCATATAGAGAAACCAGGGAAGCTCAATCCCACGACATGCTCATAAACTGCGTCTTCTCTAAACAGTATAGTTCTATTTTACAAGTCGGAATACAATAACAGATTCTGTTTCAGAATCTATAAAGAGCTGGTTTGTGATTCCATTGCTGGCTTACGGCCACACCACCCTCAACACGCCTGATCTCGTCAGATCTCAGAAGCCAAGCAGAGTCGGGCCTGGTTAGTACTTGGATGGGAGACCGCCTGGGAATACCAGGTGCTGTAAGCCTTTTGGCTTCTCCAGGCGCATGCAGTTTGGCTACGTCAAATGCAAAACTAGTCCCTGTTTGACTTTTTGGAACTTGTCCTTTCTGAGGACAAAGTTAAATGTATGAGGATCAAAGCCAACAATGGCCTGGGACATCTCAGCAGATCCAGGATCAGCAACATGGAGACTGAGAGCCAAACAGAAACAGAGGTGTCTGCCAACCAATCAGCAGCAGCCCAAGCTGGTTAACTTCCTGGTGTCTGTGTGGCACACGGTGATGGTCAGATGTTACATGCAGGCCGCAGAGAGAAGAGAAAAAAGCTTACAGCACCTGGTATTCCCAAGCGGTCTCCCATCCAAGTACTAACCAGGCCCGACCCTGCTTGGCTTCCGAGATCGGACGAGATCGGGCGTGTTCAGGGCGGTGTGGCCGTAAGCCACAGTCCCTGTGACAAATATATGTTATATGGGTGCTGGAACCATACGTTTCCCCTATTTTTACCAGAGAGCTGGCTTGAGAGGCTGCTGTTGAGCCTGCACGTTGACTTCCCTGATGTGATTGTTCTCTGCAGCTGAAAATTGGACTCTCAGATAACTTAGTGTCTCTCAAAAGCCTCTGTTCCCTGTGTGTAGTTTTGTGTCCGTTGTCATATAGAGAAACCAGGGAAGCTCAATCCCACGACATGCTCATAAACTGCGTCTTCTCTAAACAGTATAGTTCTATTTTACAAGTCGGAATACAATAACAGATTCTGTCTCAGAATCTATAAAGAGCTGGTTTGTGATTCCATTGCTGGCTTACGGCCACACCACCCTGAACACGCCTGATCTCGTCAGATCTCAGAAGCCAAGCAGAGTCGGGCCTGGTTAGTACTTGGATGGGAGACCGCCTGGGAATATCAGGTGCTGTAAGCCTTTTGGCTTCTCCAGGCGCATGCAGTTTGGCTACGTCAAATGCAAAACTAGTCCCTGTTTGACTTTTTGGAACTTGTCCTTTCTGAGGACAAAGTTAAATGTATGAGGATCAAAGCCAACAATGGCCTGGGACATCTCAGCAGATCCAGGATCAGCAACATGGAGACTGAGAGCCAAACAGAAACAGAGGTGTCTGCCAACCAATCAGCAGCAGCCCAAGCTGGTTAACTTCCTGGTGTCTGTGTGGCACACGGTGATGGTCAGATGTTACATGCAGGCCGCAGAGAGAAGAGAAAAAAGCTTACAGCACCTGGTATTCCCAAGCGGTCTCCCATCCAAGTACTAACCAGGCCCGACCCTGCTTGGCTTCCGAGATCGGACGAGATCGGGCGTGTTCAGGGCGGTGTGGCCGTAAGCCACAGTCCCTGTGACAAATATATGTTATATGGGTGCTGGAACCATACGTTTCCCCTATTTTTACCAGAGAGCTGGCTTGAGAGGCTGCTGTTGAGCCTGCACGTTGACTTCCCTGATGTGATTGTTCTTTGCAGCTGAAAATGGGACTCTCAGATAACTTAGTGTCTGTCAAAAGCCTCTGTTCCCTGTGTGTAGTTTTGTGTCCGTTGTCATATAGAGAAACCAGGGAAGCTCAATCCCACGACATGCTCATAAACTGCGTCTTCTCTAAACAGTATAGTTCTATTTTACAAGTCGGAATACAATAACAGATTCTGTTTCAGAATCTATAAAGAGCTGGTTTGTGATTCCATTGCTGGCTTACGGCCACACCACCCTGAACACGCCTGATCTCGTCAGATCTCAGAAGCCAAGCAGAGTCGGGCCTGGTTAGTACTTGGATGGGAGACCGCCTGGGAATACCAGGTGCTGTAAGCCTTTTGGCTTCTCCAGGCGCATGCAGTTTGGCTACGTCAAATGCAAAACTAGTCCCTGTTTGACTTTTTGGAACTTGTCCTTTCTGAGGACAAAGTTAAATGTATGAGGATCAAAGCCAACAATGGCCTGGGACATCTCAGCAGATCCAGGATCAGCAACATGGAGACTGAGAGCCAAACAGAAACAGAGGTGTCTGCCAACCAATCAGCAGCAGCCCAAGCTGGTTAACTTCCTGGTGTCTGTGTGGCACACGGTGATGGTCAGATGTTACATGCAGGCCGCAGAGAGAAGAGAAAAAAGCTTACAGCACCTGGTATTCCCAAGCGGTCTCCCATCCAAGTACTAACCAGGCCCGACCCTGCTTGGCTTCCGAGATCGGACGAGATCTGGCGTGTTCAGGGCGGTGTGGCCGTAAGCCACAGTCCCTGTGACAAATATATGTTATATGGGTGCTGGAACCATACGTTTCCCCTATTTTTACCAGAGAGCTGGCTTGAGAGGCTGCTGTTGAGCCTGCACGTTGACTTCCCTGATGTGATTGTTCTTTGCAGCTGAAAATGGGACTCTCAGATAACTTAGTGTCTCTCAAAAGCCTCTGTTCCCTGTGTGTAGTTTTGTGTCCGTTGTCATATAGAGAAACCAGGGAAGCTCAATCCCACGACATGCTCATAAACTGCGTCTTCTCTAAACAGTATAGTTCTATTTTACAAGTCGGAATACAATAACAGATTCTGTCTCAGAATCTATAAAGAGCTGGTTTGTGATTCCATTGCTGGCTTACGGCCACACCACCCTGAACACGCCTGATCTCGTCAGATCTCAGAAGCCAAGCAGAGTCGGGCCTGGTTAGTACTTGGATGGGAGACCGCCTGGGAATACCAGGTGCTGTAAGCCTTTTGGCTTCTCCAGGCGCATGCAGTTTGGCTACGTCAAATGCAAAACTAGTCCCTGTTTGACTTTTTGGAACTTGTCCTTTCTGAGGACAAAGTTAAATGTATGAGGATCAAAGCCAACAATGGCCTGGGACATCTCAGCAGATCCAGGATCAGCAACATGGAGACTGAGAGCCAAACAGAAACAGAGGTGTCTGCCAACCAATCAGCAGCAGCCCAAGCTGGTTAACTTCCTGGTGTCTGTGTGGCACACGGTGATGGTCAGATGTTACATGCAGGCCGCAGAGAGAAGAGAAAAAAGCTTACAGCACCTGGTATTCCCAAGCGGTCTCCCATCCAAGTACTAACCAGGCCCGACCCTGCTTGGCTTCCGAGATCGGACGAGATCGGGCGTGTTCAGGGCGGTGTGGCCGTAAGCCACAGTCCCTGTGACAAATATATGTTATATGGGTGCTGGAACCATACGTTTCCCCTATTTTTACCAGAGAGCTGGCTTGAGAGGCTGCTGTTGAGCCTGCACGTTGACTTCCCTGATGTGATTGTTCTTTGCAGCTGAAAATGGGACTCTCAGATAACTTAGTGTCTGTCAAAAGCCTCTGTTCCCTGTGTGTAGTTTTGTGTCCGTTGTCATATAGAGAAACCAGGGAAGCTCAATCCCACGACATGCTCATAAACTGCGTCTTCTCTAAACAGTATAGTTCTATTTTACAAGTCGGAATACAATAACAGATTCTGTTTCAGAATCTATAAAGAGCTGGTTTGTGATTCCATTGCTGGCTTACGGCCACACCACCCTGAACACGCCTGATCTCGTCAGATCTCAGAAGCCAAGCAGAGTCGGGCCTGGTTAGTACTTGGATGGGAGACCGCCTGGGAATACCAGGTGCTGTAAGCCTTTTGGCTTCTCCAGGCGCATGCAGTTTGGCTACGTCAAATGCAAAACTAGTCCCTGTTTGACTTTTTGGAACTTGTCCTTTCTGAGGACAAAGTTAAATGTATGAGGATCAAAGCCAACAATGGCCTGGGACATCTCAGCAGATCCAGGATCAGCAACATGGAGACTGAGAGCCAAACAGAAACAGAGGTGTCTGCCAACCAATCAGCAGCAGCCCAAGCTGGTTAACTTCCTGGTGTCTGTGTGGCACACGGTGATGGTCAGATGTTACATGCAGGCCGCAGAGAGAAGAGAAAAAAGCTTACAGCACCTGGTATTCCCAAGCGGTCTCCCATCCAAGTACTAACCAGGCCCGACCCTGCTTGGCTTCCGAGATCGGACGAGATCGGGCGTGTTCAGGGCGGTGTGGCCGTAAGCCACAGTCCCTGTGACAAATATATGTTATATGGGTGCTGGAACCATACGTTTCCCCTATTTTTACCAGAGAGCTGGCTTGAGAGGCTGCTGTTGAGCCTGCACGTTGACTTCCCTGATGTGATTGTTCTCTGCAGCTGAAAATGGGACTCTCAGATAACTTAGTGTCTCTCAAAAGCCTCTGTTCCCTGTGTGTAGTTTTGTGTCCGTTGTCATATAGAGAAACCAGGGAAGCTCAATCCCACGACATGCTCATAAACTGCGTCTTCTCTAAACAGTATAGTTCTATTTTACAAGTCGGAATACAATAACAGATTCTGTCTCAGAATCTATAAAGAGCTGGTTTGTGATTCCATTGCTGGCTTACGGCCACACCACCCTGAACACGCCTGATCTCGTCAGATCTCAGAAGCCAAGCAGAGTCGGGCCTGGTTAGTACTTGGATGGGAGACCGCCTGGGAATATCAGGTGCTGTAAGCCTTTTGGCTTCTCCAGGCGCATGCAGTTTGGCTACGTCAAATGCAAAACTAGTCCCTGTTTGACTTTTTGGAACTTGTCCTTTCTGAGGACAAAGTTAAATGTATGAGGATCAAAGCCAACAATGGCCTGGGACATCTCAGCAGATCCAGGATCAGCAACATGGAGACTGAGAGCCAAACAGAAACAGAGGTGTCTGCCAACCAATCAGCAGCAGCCCAAGCTGGTTAACTTCCTGGTGTCTGTGTGGCACACGGTGATGGTCAGATGTTACATGCAGGCCGCAGAGAGAAGAGAAAAAAGCTTACAGCACCTGGTATTCCCAAGCGGTCTCCCATCCAAGTACTAACCAGGCCCGACCCTGCTTGGCTTCCGAGATCGGACGAGATCGGGCGTGTTCAGGGCGGTGTGGCCGTAAGCCACAGTCCCTGTGACAAATATATGTTATATGGGTGCTGGAACCATACGTTTCCCCTATTTTTACCAGAGAGCTGGCTTGAGAGGCTGCTGTTGAGCCTGCACGTTGACTTCCCTGATGTGATTGTTCTTTGCAGCTGAAAATGGGACTCTCAGATAACTTAGTGTCTGTCAAAAGCCTCTGTTCCCTGTGTGTAGTTTTGTGTCCGTTGTCATATAGAGAAACCAGGGAAGCTCAATCCCACGACATGCTCATAAACTGCGTCTTCTCTAAACAGTATAGTTCTATTTTACAAGTCGGAATACAATAACAGATTCTGTTTCAGAATCTATAAAGAGCTGGTTTGTGATTCCATTGCTGGCTTACGGCCACACCACCCTGAACACGCCTGATCTCGTCAGATCTCAGAAGCCAAGCAGAGTCGGGCCTGGTTAGTACTTGGATGGGAGACCGCCTGGGAATACCAGGTGCTGTAAGCCTTTTGGCTTCTCCAGGCGCATGCAGTTTGGCTACGTCAAATGCAAAACTAGTCCCTGTTTGACTTTTTGGAACTTGTCCTTTCTGAGGACAAAGTTAAATGTATGAGGATCAAAGCCAACAATGGCCTGGGACATCTCAGCAGATCCAGGATCAGCAACATGGAGACTGAGAGCCAAACAGAAACAGAGGTGTCTGCCAACCAATCAGCAGCAGCCCAAGCTGGTTAACTTCCTGGTGTCTGTGTGGCACACGGTGATGGTCAGATGTTACATGCAGGCCGCAGAGAGAAGAGAAAAAAGCTTACAGCACCTGGTATTCCCAAGCGGTCTCCCATCCAAGTACTAACCAGGCCCGACCCTGCTTGGCTTCCGAGATCGGACGAGATCGGGCGTGTTCAGGGCGGTGTGGCCGTAAGCCACAGTCCCTGTGACAAATATATGTTATATGGGTGCTGGAACCATACGTTTCCCCTATTTTTACCAGAGAGCTGGCTTGAGAGGCTGCTGTTGAGCCTGCACGTTGACTTCCCTGATGTGATTGTTCTTTGCAGCTGAAAATGGGACTCTCAGATAACTTAGTGTCTGTCAAAAGCCTCTGTTCCCTGTGTGTAGTTTTGTGTCCGTTGTCATATAGAGAAACCAGGGAAGCTCAATCCCACGACATGCTCATAAACTGCGTCTTCTCTAAACAGTATAGTTCTATTTTACAAGTCGGAATACAATAACAGATTCTGTCTCAGAATCTATAAAGAGCTGGTTTGTGATTCCATTGCTGGCTTACGGCCACACCACCCTGAACACGCCTGATCTCGTCAGATCTCAGAAGCCAAGCAGAGTCGGGCCTGGTTAGTACTTGGATGGGAGACCGCCTGGGAATACCAGGTGCTGTAAGCCTTTTGGCTTCTCCAGGCGCATGCAGTTTGGCTACGTCAAATGCAAAACTAGTCCCTGTTTGACTTTTTGGAACTTGTCCTTTCTGAGGACAAAGTTAAATGTATGAGGATCAAAGCCAACAATGGCCTGGGACATCTCAGCAGATCCAGGATCAGCAACATGGAGACTGAGAGCCAAACAGAAACAGAGGTGTCTGCCAACCAATCAGCAGCAGCCCAAGCTGGTTAACTTCCTGGTGTCTGTGTGGCACACGGTGATGGTCAGATGTTACATGCAGGCCGCAGAGAGAAGAGAAAAAAGCTTACAGCACCTGGTATTCCCAAGCGGTCTCCCATCCAAGTACTAACCAGGCCCGACCCTGCTTGGCTTCCGAGATCGGACGAGATCGGGCGTGTTCAGGGCGGTGTGGCCGTAAGCCACAGTCCCTGTGACAAATATATGTTATATGGGTGCTGGAACCATACGTTTCCCCTATTTTTACCAGAGAGCTGGCTTGAGAGGCTGCTGTTGAGCCTGCACGTTGACTTCCCTGATGTGATTGTTCTTTGCAGCTGAAAATGGGACTCTCAGATAACTTAGTGTCTGTCAAAAGCCTCTGTTCCCTGTGTGTAGTTTTGTGTCCGTTGTCATATAGAGAAACCAGGGAAGCTCAATCCCACGACATGCTCATAAACTGCGTCTTCTCTAAACAGTATAGTTCTATTTTACAAGTCGGAATACAATAACAGATTCTGTCTCAGAATCTATAAAGAGCTGGTTTGTGATTCCATTGCTGGCTTACGGCCACACCACCCTGAACACGCCTGATCTTGTCAGATCTCAGAAGCCAAGCAGAGTCGGGCCTGGTTAGTACTTGGATGGGAGACCGCCTGGGAATACCAGGTGCTGTAAGCCTTTTGGCTTCTCCAGGCGCATGCAGTTTGGCTACGTCAAATGCAAAACTAGTCCCTGTTTGACTTTTTGGAACTTGTCCTTTCTGAGGACAAAGTTAAATGTATGAGGATCAAAGCCAACAATGGCCTGGGACATCTCAGCAGATCCAGGATCAGCAACATGGAGACTGAGAGCCAAACAGAAACAGAGGTGTCTGCCAACCAATCAGCAGCAGCCCAAGCTGGTTAACTTCCTGGTGTCTGTGTGGCACACGGTGATGGTCAGATGTTACATGCAGGCCGCAGAGAGAAGAGAAAAAAGCTTACAGCACCTGGTATTCCCAAGCGGTCTCCCATCCAAGTACTAACCAGGCCCGACCCTGCTTGGCTTCCGAGATCGGACGAGATCGGGCGTGTTCAGGGCGGTGTGGCCGTAAGCCACAGTCCCTGTGACAAATATATGTTATATGGGTGCTGGAACCATACGTTTCCCCTATTTTTACCAGAGAGCTGGCTTGAGAGGCTGCTGTTGAGCCTGCACGTTGACTTCCCTGATGTGATTGTTCTTTGCAGCTGAAAATGGGACTCTCAGATAACTTAGTGTCTGTCAAAAGCCTCTGTTCCCTGTGTGTAGTTTTGTGTCCGTTGTCATATAGAGAAACCAGGGAAGCTCAATCCCACGACATGCTCATAAACTGCGTCTTCTCTAAACAGTATAGTTCTATTTTACAAGTCGGAATACAATAACAGATTCTGTCTCAGAATCTATAAAGAGCTGGTTTGTGATTCCATTGCTGGCTTACGGCCACACCACCCTGAACACGCCTGATCTCGTCAGATCTCAGAAGCCAAGCAGAGTCGGGCCTGGTTAGTACTTGGATGGGAGACCGCCTGGGAATACCAGGTGCTGTAAGCCTTTTGGCTTCTCCAGGCGCATGCAGTTTGGCTACGTCAAATGCAAAACTAGTCCCTGTTTGACTTTTTGGAACTTGTCCTTTCTGAGGACAAAGTTAAATGTATGAGGATCAAAGCCAACAATGGCCTGGGACATCTCAGCAGATCCAGGATCAGCAACATGGAGACTGAGAGCCAAACAGAAACAGAGGTGTCTGCCAACCAATCAGCAGCAGCCCAAGCTGGTTAACTTCCTGGTGTCTGTGTGGCACACGGTGATGGTCAGATGTTACATGCAGGCCGCAGAGAGAAGAGAAAAAAGCTTACAGCACCTGGTATTCCCAAGCGGTCTCCCATCCAAGTACTAACCAGGCCCGACCCTGCTTGGCTTCCGAGATCGGACGAGATCGGGCGTGTTCAGGGCGGTGTGGCCGTAAGCCACAGTCCCTGTGACAAATATATGTTATATAGGTGCTGGAACCATACGTTTCCCCTATTTTTACCAGAGAGCTGGCTTGAGAGGCTGCTGTTGAGCCTGCACGTTGACTTCCCTGATGTGATTGTTCTCTGCAGCTGAAAATGGGACTCTCAGATAACTTAGTGTCTCTCAAAAGCCTCTGTTCCCTGTGTGTAGTTTTGTGTCCGTTGTCATATAGAGAAACCAGGGAAGCTCAATCCCACGACATGCTCATAAACTGCGTCTTCTCTAAACAGTATAGTTCTATTTTACAAGTCGGAATACAATAACAGATTCTGTCTCAGAATCTATAAAGAGCTGGTTTGTGATTCCATTGCTGGCTTACGGCCACACCACCCTGAACACGCCTGATCTCGTCAGATCTCAGAAGCCAAGCAGAGTCGGGCCTGGTTAGTACTTGGATGGGAGACCGCCTGGGAATATCAGGTGCTGTAAGCCTTTTGGCTTCTCCAGGCGCATGCAGTTTGGCTACGTCAAATGCAAAACTAGTCCCTGTTTGACTTTTTGGAACTTGTCCTTTCTGAGGACAAAGTTAAATGTATGAGGATCAAAGCCAACAATGGCCTGGGACATCTCAGCAGATCCAGGATCAGCAACATGGAGACTGAGAGCCAAACAGAAACAGAGGTGTCTGCCAACCAATCAGCAGCAGCCCAAGCTGGTTAACTTCCTGGTGTCTGTGTGGCACACGGTGATGGTCAGATGTTACATGCAGGCCGCAGAGAGAAGAGAAAAAAGCTTACAGCACCTGGTATTCCCAAGCGGTCTCCCATCCAAGTACTAACCAGGCCCGACCCTGCTTGGCTTCCGAGATCGGACGAGATCGGGCGTGTTCAGGGCGGTGTGGCCGTAAGCCACAGTCCCTGTGACAAATATATGTTATATGGGTGCTGGAACCATACGTTTCCCCTATTTTTACCAGAGAGCTGGCTTGAGAGGCTGCTGTTGAGCCTGCACGTTGACTTCCCTGATGTGATTGTTCTTTGCAGCTGAAAATGGGACTCTCAGATAACTTAGTGTCTGTCAAAAGCCTCTGTTCCCTGTGTGTAGTTTTGTGTCCGTTGTCATATAGAGAAACCAGGGAAGCTCAATCCCACGACATGCTCATAAACTGCGTCTTCTCTAAACAGTATAGTTCTATTTTACAAGTCGGAATACAATAACAGATTCTGTTTCAGAATCTATAAAGAGCTGGTTTGTGATTCCATTGCTGGCTTACGGCCACACCACCCTGAACACGCCTGATCTCGTCAGATCTCAGAAGCCAAGCAGAGTCGGGCCTGGTTAGTACTTGGATGGGAGACCGCCTGGGAATACCAGGTGCTGTAAGCCTTTTGGCTTCTCCAGGCGCATGCAGTTTGGCTACGTCAAATGCAAAACTAGTCCCTGTTTGACTTTTTGGAACTTGTCCTTTCTGAGGACAAAGTTAAATGTATGAGGATCAAAGCCAACAATGGCCTGGGACATCTCAGCAGATCCAGGATCAGCAACATGGAGACTGAGAGCCAAACAGAAACAGAGGTGTCTGCCAACCAATCAGCAGCAGCCCAAGCTGGTTAACTTCCTGGTGTCTGTGTGGCACACGGTGATGGTCAGATGTTACATGCAGGCCGCAGAGAGAAGAGAAAAAAGCTTACAGCACCTGGTATTCCCAAGCGGTCTCCCATCCAAGTACTAACCAGGCCCGACCCTGCTTGGCTTCCGAGATCGGACGAGATCTGGCGTGTTCAGGGCGGTGTGGCCGTAAGCCACAGTCCCTGTGACAAATATATGTTATATGGGTGCTGGAACCATACGTTTCCCCTATTTTTACCAGAGAGCTGGCTTGAGAGGCTGCTGTTGAGCCTGCACGTTGACTTCCCTGATGTGATTGTTCTTTGCAGCTGAAAATGGGACTCTCAGATAACTTAGTGTCTCTCAAAAGCCTCTGTTCCCTGTGTGTAGTTTTGTGTCCGTTGTCATATAGAGAAACCAGGGAAGCTCAATCCCACGACATGCTCATAAACTGCGTCTTCTCTAAACAGTATAGTTCTATTTTACAAGTCGGAATACAATAACAGATTCTGTCTCAGAATCTATAAAGAGCTGGTTTGTGATTCCATTGCTGGCTTACGGCCACACCACCCTGAACACGCCTGATCTCGTCAGATCTCAGAAGCCAAGCAGAGTCGGGCCTGGTTAGTACTTGGATGGGAGACCGCCTGGGAATACCAGGTGCTGTAAGCCTTTTGGCTTCTCCAGGCGCATGCAGTTTGGCTACGTCAAATGCAAAACTAGTCCCTGTTTGACTTTTTGGAACTTGTCCTTTCTGAGGACAAAGTTAAATGTATGAGGATCAAAGCCAACAATGGCCTGGGACATCTCAGCAGATCCAGGATCAGCAACATGGAGACTGAGAGCCAAACAGAAACAGAGGTGTCTGCCAACCAATCAGCAGCAGCCCAAGCTGGTTAACTTCCTGGTGTCTGTGTGGCACACGGTGATGGTCAGATGTTACATGCAGGCCGCAGAGAGAAGAGAAAAAAGCTTACAGCACCTGGTATTCCCAAGCGGTCTCCCATCCAAGTACTAACCAGGCCCGACCCTGCTTGGCTTCCGAGATCGGACGAGATCGGGCGTGTTCAGGGCGGTGTGGCCGTAAGCCACAGTCCCTGTGACAAATATATGTTATATGGGTGCTGGAACCATACGTTTCCCCTATTTTTACCAGAGAGCTGGCTTGAGAGGCTGCTGTTGAGCCTGCACGTTGACTTCCCTGATGTGATTGTTCTTTGCAGCTGAAAATGGGACTCTCAGATAACTTAGTGTCTGTCAAAAGCCTCTGTTCCCTGTGTGTAGTTTTGTGTCCGTTGTCATATAGAGAAACCAGGGAAGCTCAATCCCACGACATGCTCATAAACTGCGTCTTCTCTAAACAGTATAGTTCTATTTTACAAGTCGGAATACAATAACAGATTCTGTCTCAGAATCTATAAAGAGCTGGTTTGTGATTCCATTGCTGGCTTACGGCCACACCACCCTGAACACGCCTGATCTCGTCAGATCTCAGAAGCCAAGCAGAGTCGGGCCTGGTTAGTACTTGGATGGGAGACCGCCTGGGAATACCAGGTGCTGTAAGCCTTTTGGCTTCTCCAGGCGCATGCAGTTTGGCTACGTCAAATGCAAAACTAGTCCCTGTTTGACTTTTTGGAACTTGTCCTTTCTGAGGACAAAGTTAAATGTATGAGGATCAAAGCCAACAATGGCCTGGGACATCTCAGCAGATCCAGGATCAGCAACATGGAGACTGAGAGCCAAACAGAAACAGAGGTGTCTGCCAACCAATCAGCAGCAGCCCAAGCTGGTTAACTTCCTGGTGTCTGTGTGGCACACGGTGATGGTCAGATGTTACATGCAGGCCGCAGAGAGAAGAGAAAAAAGCTTACAGCACCTGGTATTCCCAAGCGGTCTCCCATCCAAGTACTAACCAGGCCCGACCCTGCTTGGCTTCCGAGATCGGACGAGATCGGGCGTGTTCAGGGCGGTGTGGCCGTAAGCCACAGTCCCTGTGACAAATATATGTTATATGGGTGCTGGAACCATACGTTTCCCCTATTTTTACCAGAGAGCTGGCTTGAGAGGCTGCTGTTGAGCCTGCACGTTGACTTCCCTGATGTGATTGTTCTTTGCAGCTGAAAATGGGACTCTCAGATAACTAAGTGTCTGTCAAAAGCCTCTGTTCCCTGTGTGTAGTTTTGTGTCCGTTGTCATATAGAGAAACCAGGGAAGCTCAATCCCACGACATGCTCATAAACTGCGTCTTCTCTAAACAGTATAGTTCTATTTTACAAGTCGGAATACAATAACAGATTCTGTCTCAGAATCTATAAAGAGCTGGTTTGTGATTCCATTGCTGGCTTACGGCCACACCACCCTGAACACGCCTGATCTCGTCAGATCTCAGAAGCCAAGCAGAGTCGGGCCTGGTTAGTACTTGGATGGGAGACCGCCTGGGAATACCAGGTGCTGTAAGCCTTTTGGCTTCTCCAGGCGCATGCAGTTTGGCTACGTCAAATGCAAAACTAGTCCCTGTTTGACTTTTTGGAACTTGTCCTTTCTGAGGACAAAGTTAAATGTATGAGGATCAAAGCCAACAATGGCCTGGGACATCTCAGCAGATCCAGGATCAGCAACATGGAGACTGAGAGCCAAACAGAAACAGAGGTGTCTGCCAACCAATCAGCAGCAGCCCAAGCTGGTTAACTTCCTGGTGTCTGTGTGGCACACGGTGATGGTCAGATGTTACATGCAGGCCACAGAGAGAAGAGAAAAAAGCTTACAGCACCTGGTATTCCCAAGCGGTCTCCCATCCAAGTACTAACCAGGCCCGACCCTGCTTGGCTTCCGAGATCGGACGAGATCGGGCGTGTTCAGGGCGGTGTGGCCGTAAGCCACAGTCCCTGTGACAAATATATGTTATATGGGTGCTGGAACCATACGTTTCCCCTATTTTTACCAGAGAGCTGGCTTGAGAGGCTGCTGTTGAGCCTGCACGTTGACTTCCCTGATGTGATTGTTCTTTGCAGCTGAAAATGGGACTCTCAGATAACTTAGTGTCTGTCAAAAGCCTCTGTTCCCTGTGTGTAGTTTTGTGTCCGTTGTCATATAGAGAAACCAGGGAAGCTCAATCCCACGACATGCTCATAAACTGCGTCTTCTCTAAACAGTATAGTTCTATTTTACAAGTCGGAATACAATAACAGATTCTGTCTCAGAATCTATAAAGAGCTGGTTTGTGATTCCATTGCTGGCTTACGGCCACACCACCCTGAACACGTCAGATCTCAGAAGCCAAGCAGAGTCGGGCCTGGTTAGTACTTGGATGGGAGACCGCCTGGGAATACCAGGTGCTGTAAGCCTTTTGGCTTCTCCAGGCGCATGCAGTTTGGCTACGTCAAATGCAAAACTAGTCCCTGTTTGACTTTTTGGAACTTGTCCTTTCTGAGGACAAAGTTAAATGTATGAGGATCAAAGCCAACAATGGCCTGGGACATCTCAGCAGATCCAGGATCAGCAACATGGAGACTGAGAGCCAAACAGAAACAGAGGTGTCTGCCAACCAATCAGCAGCAGCCCAAGCTGGTTAACTTCCTGGTGTCTGTGTGGCACACGGTGATGGTCAGATGTTACATGCAGGCCGCAGAGAGAAGAGAAAAAAGCTTACAGCACCTGGTATTCCCAAGCGGTCTCCCATCCAAGTACTAACCAGGCCCGACCCTGCTTGGCTTCCGAGATCGGACGAGATCGGGCGTGTTCAGGGCGGTGTGGCCGTAAGCCACAGTCCCTGTGACAAATATATGTTATATGGGTGCTGGAACCATACGTTTCCCCTATTTTTACCAGAGAGCTGGCTTGAGAGGCTGCTGTTGAGCCTGCACGTTGACTTCCCTGATGTGATTGTTCTTTGCAGCTGAAAATGGGACTCTCAGATAACTTAGTGTCTGTCAAAAGCCTCTGTTCCCTGTGTGTAGTTTTGTGTCCGTTGTCATATAGAGAAACCAGGGAAGCTCAATCCCACGACATGCTCATAAACTGCGTCTTCTCTAAACAGTATAGTTCTATTTTACAAGTCGGAATACAATAACAGATTCTGTTTCAGAATCTATAAAGAGCTGGTTTGTGATTCCATTGCTGGCTTACGGCCACACCACCCTGAACACGCCTGATCTCGTCAGATCTCAGAAGCCAAGCAGAGTCGGGCCTGGTTAGTACTTGGATGGGAGACCGCCTGGGAATACCAGGTGCTGTAAGCCTTTTGGCTTCTCCAGGCGCATGCAGTTTGGCTACGTCAAATGCAAAACTAGTCCCTGTTTGACTTTTTGGAACTTGTCCTTTCTGAGGACAAAGTTAAATGTATGAGGATCAAAGCCAACAATGGCCTGGGACATCTCAGCAGATCCAGGATCAGCAAGATGGAGACTGAGAGCCAAACAGAAACAGAGGTGTCTGCCAACCAATCAGCAGCAGCCCAAGCTGGTTAACTTCCTGGTGTCTGTGTGGCACACGGTGATGGTCAGATGTTACATGCAGGCCACAGAGAGAAGAGAAAAAAGCTTACAGCACCTGGTATTCCCAAGCGGTCTCCCATCCAAGTACTAACCAGGCCCGACCCTGCTTGGCTTCCGAGATCGGACGAGATCGGGCGTGTTCAGGGCGGTGTGGCCGTAAGCCACAGTCCCTGTGACAAATATATGTTATATAGGTGCTGGAACCATACGTTTCCCCTATTTTTACCAGAGAGCTGGCTTGAGAGGCTGCTGTTGAGCCTGCACGTTGACTTCCCTGATGTGATTGTTCTCTGCAGCTGAAAATGGGACTCTCAGATAACTGTCTGTCAAGCTCCTCTGTTCCCTGTGTGTAGTTTTGTGTCCGTTGTCATATAGAGAAACCAGGGAAGCTCAATCCCACGACATGCTCATAAACTGCGTCTTCTCTAAACAGTATAGTTCTATTTTACAAGTCGGAATACAATAACAGATTCTGTTTCAGAATCTATAAAGAGCTGGTTTGTGATTCCATTGCTGGCTTACGGCCACACCACCCTGAACACGCCTGATCTCGTCAGATCTCAGAAGCCAAGCAGAGTCGGGCCTGGTTAGTACTTGGATGGGAGACCGCCTGGGAATATCAGGTGCTGTAAGCCTTTTGGCTTCTCCAGGCGCATGCAGTTTGGCTACGTCAAATGCAAAACTAGTCCCTGTTTGACTTTTTGGAACTTGTCCTTTCTGAGGACAAAGTTAAATGTATGAGGATCAAAGCCAACAATGGCCTGGGACATCTCAGCAGATCCAGGATCAGCAACATGGAGACTGAGAGCCAAACAGAAACAGAGGTGTCTGCCAACCAATCAGCAGCAGCCCAAGCTGGTTAACTTCCTGGTGTCTGTGTGGCACACGGTGATGGTCAGATGTTACATGCAGGCCGCAGAGAGAAGAGAAAAAATACTTACAGCACCTGGTATTCCCAAGCGGTCTCCCATCCAAGTACTAACCAGGCCCGACCCTGCTTGGCTTCCGAGATCGGACGAGATCGGGCGTGTTCAGGGCGGTGTGGCCGTAAGCCACAGTCCCTGTGACAAATATATGTTATATAGGTGCTGGAACCATACGTTTCCCCTATTTTTACCAGAGAGCTGGCTTGAGAGGCTGCTGTTGAGCCTGCACGTTGACTTCCCTGATGTGATTGTTCTCTGCAGCTGAAAATGGGACTCTCAGATAACTGTCTGTCAAGCTCCTCTGTTCCCTGTGTGTAGTTTTGTGTCCGTTGTCATATAGAGAAACCAGGGAAGCTCAATCCCACGACATGCTCATAAACTGCGTCTTCTCTAAACAGTATAGTTCTATTTTACAAGTCGGAATACAATAACAGATTCTGTTTCAGAATCTATAAAGAGCTGGTTTGTGATTCCATTGCTGGCTTACGGCCACACCACCCTGAACACGCCTGATCTCGTCAGATCTCAGAAGCCAAGCAGAGTCGGGCCTGGTTAGTACTTGGATGGGAGACCGCCTGGGAATACCAGGTGCTGTAAGCCTTTTGGCTTCTCCAGGCGCATGCAGTTTGGCTACGTCAAATGCAAAACTAGTCCCTGTTTGACTTTTTGGAACTTGTCCTTTCTGAGGACAAAGTTAAATGTATGAGGATCAAAGCCAACAATGGCCTGGGACATCTCAGCAGATCCAGGATCAGCAAGATGGAGACTGAGAGCCAAACAGAAACAGAGGTGTCTGCCAACCAATCAGCAGCAGCCCAAGCTGGTTAACTTCCTGGTGTCTGTGTGGCACACGGTGATGGTCAGATGTTACATGCAGGCCGCAGAGAGAAGAGAAAAAAGCTTACAGCACCTGGTATTCCCAAGCGGTCTCCCATCCAAGTACTAACCAGGCCCGACCCTGCTTGGCTTCCGAGATCGGACGAGATCGGGCGTGTTCAGGGCGGTGTGGCCGTAAGCCACAGTCCCTGTGACAAATATATGTTATATAGGTGCTGGAACCATACGTTTCCCCTATTTTTACCAGAGAGCTGGCTTGAGAGGCTGCTGTTGAGCCTGCACGTTGACTTCCCTGATGTGATTGTTCTCTGCAGCTGAAAATGGGACTCTCAGATAACTGTCTGTCAAGCTCCTCTGTTCCCTGTGTGTAGTTTTGTGTCCGTTGTCATATAGAGAAACCAGGGAAGCTCAATCCCACGACATGCTCATAAACTGCGTCTTCTCTAAACAGTATAGTTCTATTTTACAAGTCGGAATACAATAACAGATTCTGTTTCAGAATCTATAAAGAGCTGGTTTGTGATTCCATTGCTGGCTTACGGCCACACCACCCTGAACACGCCCGATCTCGTCAGATCTCAGAAGCCAAGCAGAGTAGGGCCTGGTTAGTACTTGGATGGGAGACCGCCTGGGAATACCAGGTGCTGTAAGCCTTTTGGCTTCTCCAGGCGCATGCAGTTTGGCTACGTCAAATGCAAAACTAGTCCCTGTTTGACTTTTTGGAACTTGTCCTTTCTGAGGACAAAGTTAAATGTATGAGGATCAAAGCCAACAATGGCCTGGGACATCTCAGCAGATCCAGGATCAGCAACATGGAGACTGAGAGCCAAACAGAAACAGAGGTGTCTGCCAACCAATCAGCAGCAGCCCAAGCTGGTTAACTTCCTGGTGTCTGTGTGGCACACGGTGATGGTCAGATGTTACATGCAGGCCGCAGAGAGAAGAGAAAAAAGCTTACAGCACCTGGTATTCCCAAGCGGTCTCCCATCCAAGTACTAACCAGGCCCGACCCTGCTTGGCTTCCGAGATCGGGCGTGTCCAGGGCGGTGTGGCCGTAAGCCACAGTCCCTGTGACAAATATATGTTATATAGGTGCTGGAACCATACGTTTCCCCTATTTTTACCAGAGAGCTGGCTTGAGAGGCTGCTGTTGAGCCTGCACGTTGACTTCCCTGATGTGATTGTTCTCTGCAGCTGAAAATGGGACTCTCAGATAACTGTCTGTCAAGCTCCTCTGTTCCCTGTGTGTAGTTTTGTGTCCGTTGTCATATAGAGAAACCAGGGAAGCTCAATCCCACGACATGCTCATAAACTGCGTCTTCTCTAAACAGTATAGTTCTATTTTACAAGTCGGAATACAATAACAGATTCTGTTTCAGAATCTATAAAGAGCTGGTTTGTGATTCCATTGCTGGCTTACGGCCACACCACCCTGAACACGCCTGATCTCGTCAGATCTCAGAAGCCAAGCAGAGTCGGGCCTGGTTAGTACTTGGATGGGAGACCGCCTGGGAATACCAGGTGCTGTAAGCCTTTTGGCTTCTCCAGGCGCATGCAGTTTGGCTACGTCAAATGCAAAACTAGTCCCTGTTTGACTTTTTGGAACTTGTCCTTTCTGAGGACAAAGTTAAATGTATGAGGATCAAAGCCAACAATGGCCTGGGACATCTCAGCAGATCCAGGATCAGCAACATGGAGACTGAGAGCCAAACAGAAACAGAGGTGTCTGCCAACCAATCAGCAGCAGCCCAAGCTGGTTAACTTCCTGGTGTCTGTGTGGCACACGGTGATGGTCAGATGTTACATGCAGGCCGCAGAGAGAAGAGAAAAAAGCTTACAGCACCTGGTATTCCCAAGCGGTCCCCCAACCAAGTACTAACCAGGCCCGACCCTGCTTGGCTTCCGAGATCGGACGAGATCGGGCGTGTTCAGGGCGGTGTGGCCGTAAGCCACAGTCCCTGTGACAAATATATGTTATATAGGTGCTGGAACCATACGTTTCCCCTATTTTTACCAGAGAGCTGGCTTGAGAGGCTGCTGTTGAGCCTGCACGTTGACTTCCCTGATGTGATTGTTCTTTGCAGCTGAAAATGGGACTCTCAGATAACTTAGTGTCTGTCAAAAGCCTCTGTTCCCTGTGTGTAGTTTTGTGTCCGTTGTCATATAGAGAAACCAGGGAAGCTCAATCCCACGACATGCTCATAAACTGCGTCTTCTCTAAACAGTATAGTTCTATTTTACAAGTCGGAATACAATAACAGATTCTGTCTCAGAATCTATAAAGAGCTGGTTTGTGATTCCATTGCTGGCTTACGGCCACACCACCCTGAACACGCCTGATCTCGTCAGATCTCAGAAGCCAAGCAGAGTCGGGCCTGGTTAGTACTTGGATGGGAGACCGCCTGGGAATACCAGGTGCTGTAAGCCTTTTGGCTTCTCCAGGCGCATGCAGTTTGGCTACGTCAAATGCAAAACTAGTCCCTGTTTGACTTTTTGGAACTTGTCCTTTCTGAGGACAAAGTTAAATGTATGAGGATCAAAGCCAACAATGGCCTGGGACATCTCAGCAGATCCAGGATCAGCAACATGGAGACTGAGAGCCAAACAGAAACAGAGGTGTCTGCCAACCAATCAGCAGCAGCCCAAGCTGGTTAACTTCCTGGTGTCTGTGTGGCACACGGTGATGGTCAGATGTTACATGCAGGCCGCAGAGAGAAGAGAAAAAAGCTTACAGCACCTGGTATTCCCAAGCGGTCTCCCATCCAAGTACTAACCAGGCCCGACCCTGCTTGGCTTCCGAGATCGGACGAGATCGGGCGTGTTCAGGGCGGTGTGGCCGTAAGCCACAGTCCCTGTGACAAATATATGTTATATGGGTGCTGGAACCATACGTTTCCCCTATTTTTACCAGAGAGCTGGCTTGAGAGGCTGCTGTTGAGCCTGCACGTTGACTTCCCTGATGTGATTGTTCTTTGCAGCTGAAAATGGGACTCTCAGATAACTAAGTGTCTGTCAAAAGCCTCTGTTCCCTGTGTGTAGTTTTGTGTCCGTTGTCATATAGAGAAACCAGGGAAGCTCAATCCCACGACATGCTCATAAACTGCGTCTTCTCTAAACAGTATAGTTCTATTTTACAAGTCGGAATACAATAACAGATTCTGTCTCAGAATCTATAAAGAGCTGGTTTGTGATTCCATTGCTGGCTTACGGCCACACCACCCTGAACACGCCTGATCTCGTCAGATCTCAGAAGCCAAGCAGAGTCGGGCCTGGTTAGTACTTGGATGGGAGACCGCCTGGGAATACCAGGTGCTGTAAGCCTTTTGGCTTCTCCAGGCGCATGCAGTTTGGCTACGTCAAATGCAAAACTAGTCCCTGTTTGACTTTTTGGAACTTGTCCTTTCTGAGGACAAAGTTAAATGTATGAGGATCAAAGCCAACAATGGCCTGGGACATCTCAGCAGATCCAGGATCAGCAACATGGAGACTGAGAGCCAAACAGAAACAGAGGTGTCTGCCAACCAATCAGCAGCAGCCCAAGCTGGTTAACTTCCTGGTGTCTGTGTGGCACACGGTGATGGTCAGATGTTACATGCAGGCCACAGAGAGAAGAGAAAAAAGCTTACAGCACCTGGTATTCCCAAGCGGTCTCCCATCCAAGTACTAACCAGGCCCGACCCTGCTTGGCTTCCGAGATCGGACGAGATCGGGCGTGTTCAGGGCGGTGTGGCCGTAAGCCACAGTCCCTGTGACAAATATATGTTATATGGGTGCTGGAACCATACGTTTCCCCTATTTTTACCAGAGAGCTGGCTTGAGAGGCTGCTGTTGAGCCTGCACGTTGACTTCCCTGATGTGATTGTTCTTTGCAGCTGAAAATGGGACTCTCAGATAACTTAGTGTCTGTCAAAAGCCTCTGTTCCCTGTGTGTAGTTTTGTGTCCGTTGTCATATAGAGAAACCAGGGAAGCTCAATCCCACGACATGCTCATAAACTGCGTCTTCTCTAAACAGTATAGTTCTATTTTACAAGTCGGAATACAATAACAGATTCTGTCTCAGAATCTATAAAGAGCTGGTTTGTGATTCCATTGCTGGCTTACGGCCACACCACCCTGAACACGTCAGATCTCAGAAGCCAAGCAGAGTCGGGCCTGGTTAGTACTTGGATGGGAGACCGCCTGGGAATACCAGGTGCTGTAAGCCTTTTGGCTTCTCCAGGCGCATGCAGTTTGGCTACGTCAAATGCAAAACTAGTCCCTGTTTGACTTTTTGGAACTTGTCCTTTCTGAGGACAAAGTTAAATGTATGAGGATCAAAGCCAACAATGGCCTGGGACATCTCAGCAGATCCAGGATCAGCAACATGGAGACTGAGAGCCAAACAGAAACAGAGGTGTCTGCCAACCAATCAGCAGCAGCCCAAGCTGGTTAACTTCCTGGTGTCTGTGTGGCACACGGTGATGGTCAGATGTTACATGCAGGCCGCAGAGAGAAGAGAAAAAAGCTTACAGCACCTGGTATTCCCAAGCGGTCTCCCATCCAAGTACTAACCAGGCCCGACCCTGCTTGGCTTCCGAGATCGGACGAGATCGGGCGTGTTCAGGGCGGTGTGGCCGTAAGCCACAGTCCCTGTGACAAATATATGTTATATGGGTGCTGGAACCATACGTTTCCCCTATTTTTACCAGAGAGCTGGCTTGAGAGGCTGCTGTTGAGCCTGCACGTTGACTTCCCTGATGTGATTGTTCTTTGCAGCTGAAAATGGGACTCTCAGATAACTTAGTGTCTGTCAAAAGCCTCTGTTCCCTGTGTGTAGTTTTGTGTCCGTTGTCATATAGAGAAACCAGGGAAGCTCAATCCCACGACATGCT
Source organism: Odontesthes bonariensis (assembly GCF_027942865.1). Classification (NCBI taxonomy): domain Eukaryota; kingdom Metazoa; phylum Chordata; class Actinopteri; order Atheriniformes; family Atherinopsidae; genus Odontesthes; species Odontesthes bonariensis. Next base: position 26,239,308 of record NC_134516.1, on the reverse strand, counting down.
CATAAACTGCGTCTTCTCTAAACAGTATAGTTCTATTTTACAAGTCGGAATACAATAACAGATTCTGTTTCAGAATCTATAAAGAGCTGGTTTGTGATTCCATTGCTGGCTTACGGCCACACCACCCTGAACACGCCTGATCTCGTCAGATCTCAGAAGCCAAGCAGAGTCGGGCCTGGTTAGTACTTGGATGGGAGACCGCCTGGGAATACCAGGTGCTGTAAGCCTTTTGGCTTCTCCAGGCGCATGCAGTTTGGCTACGTCAAATGCAAAACTAGTCCCTGTTTGACTTTTTGGAACTTGTCCTTTCTGAGGACAAAGTTAAATGTATGAGGATCAAAGCCAACAATGGCCTGGGACATCTCAGCAGATCCAGGATCAGCAAGATGGAGACTGAGAGCCAAACAGAAACAGAGGTGTCTGCCAACCAATCAGCAGCAGCCCAAGCTGGTTAACTTCCTGGTGTCTGTGTGGCACACGGTGATGGTCAGATGTTACATGCAGGCCACAGAGAGAAGAGAAAAAAGCTTACAGCACCTGGTATTCCCAAGCGGTCTCCCATCCAAGTACTAACCAGGCCCGACCCTGCTTGGCTTCCGAGATCGGACGAGATCGGGCGTGTTCAGGGCGGTGTGGCCGTAAGCCACAGTCCCTGTGACAAATATATGTTATATAGGTGCTGGAACCATACGTTTCCCCTATTTTTACCAGAGAGCTGGCTTGAGAGGCTGCTGTTGAGCCTGCACGTTGACTTCCCTGATGTGATTGTTCTCTGCAGCTGAAAATGGGACTCTCAGATAACTGTCTGTCAAGCTCCTCTGTTCCCTGTGTGTAGTTTTGTGTCCGTTGTCATATAGAGAAACCAGGGAAGCTCAATCCCACGACATGCTCATAAACTGCGTCTTCTCTAAACAGTATAGTTCTATTTTACAAGTCGGAATACAATAACAGATTCTGTTTCAGAATCTATAAAGAGCTGGTTTGTGATTCCATTGCTGGCTTACGGCCACACCACCCTGAACACGCCTGATCTCGTCAGATCTCAGAAGCCAAGCAGAGTCGGGCCTGGTTAGTACTTGGATGGGAGACCGCCTGGGAATATCAGGTGCTGTAAGCCTTTTGGCTTCTCCAGGCGCATGCAGTTTGGCTACGTCAAATGCAAAACTAGTCCCTGTTTGACTTTTTGGAACTTGTCCTTTCTGAGGACAAAGTTAAATGTATGAGGATCAAAGCCAACAATGGCCTGGGACATCTCAGCAGATCCAGGATCAGCAACATGGAGACTGAGAGCCAAACAGAAACAGAGGTGTCTGCCAACCAATCAGCAGCAGCCCAAGCTGGTTAACTTCCTGGTGTCTGTGTGGCACACGGTGATGGTCAGATGTTACATGCAGGCCGCAGAGAGAAGAGAAAAAATACTTACAGCACCTGGTATTCCCAAGCGGTCTCCCATCCAAGTACTAACCAGGCCCGACCCTGCTTGGCTTCCGAGATCGGACGAGATCGGGCGTGTTCAGGGCGGTGTGGCCGTAAGCCACAGTCCCTGTGACAAATATATGTTATATAGGTGCTGGAACCATACGTTTCCCCTATTTTTACCAGAGAGCTGGCTTGAGAGGCTGCTGTTGAGCCTGCACGTTGACTTCCCTGATGTGATTGTTCTCTGCAGCTGAAAATGGGACTCTCAGATAACTGTCTGTCAAGCTCCTCTGTTCCCTGTGTGTAGTTTTGTGTCCGTTGTCATATAGAGAAACCAGGGAAGCTCAATCCCACGACATGCTCATAAACTGCGTCTTCTCTAAACAGTATAGTTCTATTTTACAAGTCGGAATACAATAACAGATTCTGTTTCAGAATCTATAAAGAGCTGGTTTGTGATTCCATTGCTGGCTTACGGCCACACCACCCTGAACACGCCTGATCTCGTCAGATCTCAGAAGCCAAGCAGAGTCGGGCCTGGTTAGTACTTGGATGGGAGACCGCCTGGGAATACCAGGTGCTGTAAGCCTTTTGGCTTCTCCAGGCGCATGCAGTTTGGCTACGTCAAATGCAAAACTAGTCCCTGTTTGACTTTTTGGAACTTGTCCTTTCTGAGGACAAAGTTAAATGTATGAGGATCAAAGCCAACAATGGCCTGGGACATCTCAGCAGATCCAGGATCAGCAAGATGGAGACTGAGAGCCAAACAGAAACAGAGGTGTCTGCCAACCAATCAGCAGCAGCCCAAGCTGGTTAACTTCCTGGTGTCTGTGTGGCACACGGTGATGGTCAGATGTTACATGCAGGCCGCAGAGAGAAGAGAAAAAAGCTTACAGCACCTGGTATTCCCAAGCGGTCTCCCATCCAAGTACTAACCAGGCCCGACCCTGCTTGGCTTCCGAGATCGGACGAGATCGGGCGTGTTCAGGGCGGTGTGGCCGTAAGCCACAGTCCCTGTGACAAATATATGTTATATAGGTGCTGGAACCATACGTTTCCCCTATTTTTACCAGAGAGCTGGCTTGAGAGGCTGCTGTTGAGCCTGCACGTTGACTTCCCTGATGTGATTGTTCTCTGCAGCTGAAAATGGGACTCTCAGATAACTGTCTGTCAAGCTCCTCTGTTCCCTGTGTGTAGTTTTGTGTCCGTTGTCATATAGAGAAACCAGGGAAGCTCAATCCCACGACATGCTCATAAACTGCGTCTTCTCTAAACAGTATAGTTCTATTTTACAAGTCGGAATACAATAACAGATTCTGTTTCAGAATCTATAAAGAGCTGGTTTGTGATTCCATTGCTGGCTTACGGCCACACCACCCTGAACACGCCCGATCTCGTCAGATCTCAGAAGCCAAGCAGAGTAGGGCCTGGTTAGTACTTGGATGGGAGACCGCCTGGGAATACCAGGTGCTGTAAGCCTTTTGGCTTCTCCAGGCGCATGCAGTTTGGCTACGTCAAATGCAAAACTAGTCCCTGTTTGACTTTTTGGAACTTGTCCTTTCTGAGGACAAAGTTAAATGTATGAGGATCAAAGCCAACAATGGCCTGGGACATCTCAGCAGATCCAGGATCAGCAACATGGAGACTGAGAGCCAAACAGAAACAGAGGTGTCTGCCAACCAATCAGCAGCAGCCCAAGCTGGTTAACTTCCTGGTGTCTGTGTGGCACACGGTGATGGTCAGATGTTACATGCAGGCCGCAGAGAGAAGAGAAAAAAGCTTACAGCACCTGGTATTCCCAAGCGGTCTCCCATCCAAGTACTAACCAGGCCCGACCCTGCTTGGCTTCCGAGATCGGGCGTGTCCAGGGCGGTGTGGCCGTAAGCCACAGTCCCTGTGACAAATATATGTTATATAGGTGCTGGAACCATACGTTTCCCCTATTTTTACCAGAGAGCTGGCTTGAGAGGCTGCTGTTGAGCCTGCACGTTGACTTCCCTGATGTGATTGTTCTCTGCAGCTGAAAATGGGACTCTCAGATAACTGTCTGTCAAGCTCCTCTGTTCCCTGTGTGTAGTTTTGTGTCCGTTGTCATATAGAGAAACCAGGGAAGCTCAATCCCACGACATGCTCATAAACTGCGTCTTCTCTAAACAGTATAGTTCTATTTTACAAGTCGGAATACAATAACAGATTCTGTTTCAGAATCTATAAAGAGCTGGTTTGTGATTCCATTGCTGGCTTACGGCCACACCACCCTGAACACGCCTGATCTCGTCAGATCTCAGAAGCCAAGCAGAGTCGGGCCTGGTTAGTACTTGGATGGGAGACCGCCTGGGAATACCAGGTGCTGTAAGCCTTTTGGCTTCTCCAGGCGCATGCAGTTTGGCTACGTCAAATGCAAAACTAGTCCCTGTTTGACTTTTTGGAACTTGTCCTTTCTGAGGACAAAGTTAAATGTATGAGGATCAAAGCCAACAATGGCCTGGGACATCTCAGCAGATCCAGGATCAGCAACATGGAGACTGAGAGCCAAACAGAAACAGAGGTGTCTGCCAACCAATCAGCAGCAGCCCAAGCTGGTTAACTTCCTGGTGTCTGTGTGGCACACGGTGATGGTCAGATGTTACATGCAGGCCGCAGAGAGAAGAGAAAAAAGCTTACAGCACCTGGTATTCCCAAGCGGTCCCCCAACCAAGTACTAACCAGGCCCGACCCTGCTTGGCTTCCGAGATCGGACGAGATCGGGCGTGTTCAGGGCGGTGTGGCCGTAAGCCACAGTCCCTGTGACAAATATATGTTATATAGGTGCTGGAACCATACGTTTCCCCTATTTTTACCAGAGAGCTGGCTTGAGAGGCTGCTGTTGAGCCTGCACGTTGACTTCCCTGATGTGATTGTTCTCTGCAGCTGAAAATGGGACTCTCAGATAACTGTCTGTCAAGCTCCTCTGTTCCCTGTGTGTAGTTTTGTGTCCGTTGTCATATAGAGAAACCAGGGAAGCTCAATCCCACGACATGCTCATAAACTGCGTCTTCTCTAAACAGTATAGTTCTATTTTACAAGTC
>NC_134516.1:26214821-26229821 GCF_027942865.1 Odontesthes bonariensis | reverse complement strand
GAGATCGGGCGTGTTCAGGGCGGTGTGGCCGTAAGCCACAGTCCCTGTGACAAATATATGTTATATAGGTGCTGGAACCATACGTTTCCCCTATTTTTACCAGAGAGCTGGCTTGAGAGGCTGCTGTTGAGCCTGCACGTTGACTTCCCTGATGTGATTGTTCTCTGCAGCTGAAAATGGGACTCTCAGATAACTGTCTGTCAAGCTCCTCTGTTCCCTGTGTGTAGTTTTGTGTCCGTTGTCATATAGAGAAACCAGGGAAGCTCAATCCCACGACATGCTCATAAACTGCGTCTTCTCTAAACAGTATAGTTCTATTTTACAAGTCGGAATACAATAACAGATTCTGTTTCAGAATCTATAAAGAGCTGGTTTGTGATTCCATTGCTGGCTTACGGCCACACCACCCTGAACACGCCTGATCTCGTCAGATCTCAGAAGCCAAGCAGAGTCGGGCCTGGTTAGTACTTGGATGGGAGACCGCCTGGGAATACCAGGTGCTGTAAGCCTTTTGGCTTCTCCAGGCGCATGCAGTTTGGCTACGTCAAATGCAAAACTAGTCCCTGTTTGACTTTTTGGAACTTGTCCTTTCTGAGGACAAAGTTAAATGTATGAGGATCAAAGCCAACAATGGCCTGGGACATCTCAGCAGATCCAGGATCAGCAACATGGAGACTGAGAGCCAAACAGAAACAGAGGTGTCTGCCAACCAATCAGCAGCAGCCCAAGCTGGTTAACTTCCTGGTGTCTGTGTGGCACACGGTGATGGTCAGATGTTACATGCAGGCCGCAGAGAGAAGAGAAAAAAGCTTACAGCACCTGGTATTCCCAGGCGCGCTCCCCTCCAAGTCCCTATCGCGACCAATGGTTGAGCGCTGTTGAGCACAGTTGAGCGAATGGTTGAGCGCTGTTGAGCACAGTTGAGCGCTCAACCCGCCAATCATTGAGCAGGGATTTTCCGCCGCCAATCATTGAGCAGAGATTTTCCGCCAATCAGCATCATGCCTTTCGCCACCTGTCCCGTTCGTCCTGTTCCTCATTTCAGCCGTCATTTCGCTCACGTAAGTCTAATCTTCTTCAGTGTACATTAAACTATCTCGGTGCTGGTTTTGATGAATGAAAAGATTTCTGAAAATTGGCAACTTCCTGCCTCAGAAACGTTCATTGTTTTACATATAGGTTGTATAGACAACGTAGGCAATTGACAACCTGCCTTCCGGTAGTTTGGCATCTTATTGTTGTGAGAATTTATGCACATTCTATCACTTTTATCATCATGACAGCATTTTAACAAATCTATAACCTACTGTAGTTGTGAAACTTATGATTGTCAATCTATTATATATCTTAGTTTACCTAATCATTTGCCTATAATCCGTTTTACTATCAAAACATGCTAGCTAGCTAGCTAGCTATGTATCTAAAAAAGGACAAAATACGATTCTTGTACAGCTGTATTGGAAAACTGAATTATGTTTTAAATATTTTTATTGTGAAGCAAACCGTGTATCAACAGTACATCTATCCTTGATTTATACAATGCTTTGTTAATTTGTGACCTGAATAACAAATGTTTACAAGTGAAAAACAATAGATGGGAGAAAAAAAAAAATCGAAAGATATACAAAATAATAGATGAATAAAATCAAATCAAATAAAGAAATGGAAAACTGAATGAATTGATTTTTGTTTATTTTGTAAAGGTCAAACATGGAGAAGAAGAGCCACGAGTGCAGTGTGTGCAACAGGACTTTCACTGAGAAGTCTAACCTGACTATAGGCACAAGAAGCTTCATGCTCCAAAGCAATGTTTCCCAACCCTGGTCCTCAAGGCACACCGCCCTGCATGTTTCCCATGTTTCCCTGCTCCAGCACACCTGATTCAGATAATTGGGTCAGGTCTGAAAGCTCTCCAGAAGGCTGAGCACGACCCATTCATTTGAATCAGGTGTGCTGGAGCAGGGAAACATGGAAAACGTGCAGGGCAGTGTGCCTTGAAGACCAGGGTTGGGAACCACTGCTCCAAGGAGAATGAGTGTGATATGTGTGTGGTAGAAGCTTCACCTTCAGCCATCAGCTGAACTCCTGCCTGAAGCAGCACCTGTATCCACACATTCCTCTGTATAGGCAGGGAGAGGCCAAGCTGCTGTGTTCAGACGCAGCTAAGACTGTGACAGAGGCCCCCAGCAGAGCAGCAGACCCTGGACTGCAGAGGCTGCTGCCAAGACATCTGGAGGGAAAATGGGACTGGAGAAATCCTCTGCATTGATGGTACAAAAAAGGTTTGTATAAAATATCCCTTTGATCTGGATTCTGAGTGTTCAGTGAGAATACTTTGTAATCCACAGACATGTTGTAGGAAAGACTGTAATATGAAATAATATGAATGTAATATGAATGTTCTGCTTTTTAGGTCCCCAAGAAGATATATGGTGATGGCCCGGGCACCATGCAGCCTGTCACCAGTGTTCTGAACGGACGGGGACAGTTCTTGACGACGGTGGTGGTGGCAGCTGAGTCTGAGGGGTGCTGCAGGCGTATGGCGAGCGGTCTGATTGCCCGCTTCCAACGTGCAAACGCTCCGTCACCAAAGGTCATATATGCAGACAACAACTGTTGTCGGTAAGTTTAAGAACAATTCCAAATAACTGATAATGAAATCAACAATTTAACTGACAGATGAAACCGTTAACATTAAATCACATCTTTTTACAAGGAACACATGCTGTATAAAATCTTGATATCATTTCAGTGGCAGCGGTTCCTCCTTCCTGGAGACTGTTCAGACACTGGGTGCAGAAGGGTGCTGTGTACCACCGGCAGCACCGCTGGGATCCTGCTGGGATCCTGCTGGGATCCTGCTGGGATCCAACAGAGCCATTCCAAGAATGGGGCGTCCATGAGTGCCTTGGCAGGTGCAGTGCTGGCCTACAACAAGGACGACATGGTGCTCTTAGTACAGGCTGTCAGGAGTGGCAAAAAAAAGAGTTGTACGCCAGATGTTCAGACGAGGAAATGATGGCCTTCCAATAGAATAGAATGTGATATAATAATACTACATATAAGAATATTTTCTTGCACTATTGCACATTTGTTGGATGAGAATATATGTAATTTTGTTTATATTGTGAGCAGAAAAACATCTGGTGCTTTCTGACTCTGTGCAACATGTTACTGCCATTAATAAAATTCATTGTTTGTACACTTATTTGCTGGTGTTTGCATATCTCTGTTGCTGAAAAAAGATGTTACTGCAAGTTTTCACTTTCCCCCAATAGCAGGATTTCAGAAAATGAGCTATACAACATTTGAAGGGGTATTCAAGGCTGTATGCCAGGCTCAAAAATGGGTTTGAAGCCTCCTAATTACCACAAGAACATAGGCATAAGCCTAATATTATAGGCAATGTACTACAGGTAAATAGGAAAGAAAATTTAAGTATCAAATATCAACATGAAACCTCCCTGGCTTGTTCCTTACAAACAAAAATTTTTATAGCAACAATCTTTAACCTGACTTTATCACATTTTCAGATTTGTACATCTGAAATGTATGCAAATTAGCACATAATTAAAGATGTAACACTTAATTTGCATGGGAAAACATAACAATAACACAGTAATAACATAATCTCATCAGTTTACATCAACTCAAACCATTCAAATAATACAACAAACATTCAGCAGCCAAGTGGATTGCAATCATCCAGGCCTCATGCATGCATGACATCTCTGTAAATAAAAGTTCAGGCCAGTGAACACCAGGGGGAGTCCTTCTTTTTGATCCTTTTTTGATCGATCCCAGGTTGAGCAGTAGGGACTTGGGGGGGTCATGAGCCATTCCCAGGCGGTCTCCCATCCAAGTACTAACCAGGGCCGACTCTGCTTGGCTTCTGAGATCTGACGAGATCAGGCGTGTTCAGGGTGGTGTGGCCGTAAGCCAGCAATGGGATCACAAAACAGCTCTTTATAGATTCTGAAACAGAATCTGTTATTGTATTCCGACTTGTAAAATAGAACTATACTGTTTAGAGAAGACGCAGTTTATGAGCATGTCGTGGGATTGAGCTTCCCTGGTTTCTCTATATGACAACGGACACAAAACTACACACAGGGAACAGAGGAGCTTGACAGACAGTTATCTGAGAGTCCCATTTTCAGCTGCAGAGAACAATCACATCAGGGAAGTCAACGTGCAGGCTCAACAGCGGCCTCTCAAGCCAGCTCTCTGGTAAAAATAGGGGAAACGTATGGTTCCAGCACCTATATAACATATATTTGTCACAGGGACTGTGGCTTACGGCCACACCGCCCTGAAAAAGCCCGATCTCGTCCGATCTCGGAAGCCAAGCAGGGTCGGGCCTGGTTAGTACTTGGATGGGAGACCGCTTGGGAATACCAGGTGCTGTAAGCTTTTTTCTCTTCTCTCTGCGGCCTGCATGTAACATCTGACCATCACCGTGTGCCACACAGACACCAGGAAGTTAACCAGCTTGGGCTGCTGCTGATTGGTTGGCACACACCTCTGTTTCTGTTTGGCTCTCAGTCTCCATGTTGCTGATCCTGGATCTGCTGAGATGTCCCAGGCCATTGTTGGCTTTGATCCTCATACATTTAACTTTGTCCTCAGAAAGGACAAGTTCCAAAAAGTCAAACAGGGACTAGTTTTGCATTTGACGTAGCCAAACTGCATGCGCCTGGAGAAGCCAAAAGGCGTACAGCACCTGGTATTCCCAGGCGGTCTCCCATCCAAGTACTAACCAGGCCCGACTCTGCTTGGCTTCTGAGAACTGACGAGATCAGGCGTGTTCAGGGTGGTGTGGCCGTAAGCCAGCAATGGGATCACAAAACAGCTCTTTATAGATTCTGAAACAGAATCTGTTATTGTATTCCGACTTGTAAAATAGAACTATACTGTTTAGAGAAGACGCAGTTTATGAGCATGTCGTGGGATTGAGCTTCCCTGGTTTCTCTATATGACAACGGACACAAAACTACACACAGGGAACAGAGGCTTTTGACAGACACTAAGTTATCTGAGAGTCCCATTTTCAGCTGCAGAGAACAATCACATCAGGGAAGTCAACGTGCAGGCTCAACAGCGGCCTCTCAAGCCAGCTCTCTGGTAAAAATAGGGGAAACGTATGGTTCCAGCAACTATATAACATATATTTGTCACAGGGACTGTGGCTTACGGCCACACCGCCCTGAACACGCCCGATCTCGTCCGATCTCGGAAGCCAAGCAGGGTCGGGCCTGGTTAGTACTTGGATGGGAGACCGCTTGGGAATACCAGGTGCTGTAAGCTTTTTTCTCTTCTCTCTGCGGCCTGCATGTAACATCTGACCATCACCGTGTGCCACACAGACACCAGGAAGTTAACCAGCTTGGGCTGCTGCTGATTGGTTGGCACACACCTCTGTTTCTGTTTGGCTCTCAGTCTCCATGTTGCTGATCCTGGATCTGCTGAGATGTCCCAGGCCATTGTTGGCTTTGATCCTCATACATTTAACTTTGTCCTCAGAAAGGACAAGTTCCAAAAAGTCAAACAGGGACTAGTTTTGCATTTGACGTAGCCAAACTGCATGCGCCTGGAGAAGCCAAAAGGCTTACAGCACCTGGTATTCCCAGGCGGTCTCCCATCCAAGTACTAACCAGGCCCGACTCTGCTTGGCTTCTGAGATCTGACGAGATCAGACGTGTTCAGGGTGGTGTGGCCGTAAGCCAGCAATGGGATCACAAACCAGCTCTTTATAGATTCTGAAACAGAATCTGTTATTGTATTCCGACTTGTAAAATAGAACTATACTGTTTAGAGAAGACGCAGTTTATGAGCATGTTGTGGGATTGAGCTTCCCTGGTTTCTCTATATGACAACGGACACAAAACTACACACAGGGAACAGAGGAGCTTGACAGACACTAAGTTATCTGAGAGTCCCATTTTCAGCTGCAGAGAACAATCACATCAGGGAAGTCAACGTGCAGGCTCAACAGCAGCCTCTCAAGCCAGCTCTCTGGTAAAAATAGGGGAAACGTATGGTTCCAGCACCTATATAACATATATTTGTCACAGTGACTGTGGCTTACGGCCACACCGCCCTGAACACGCCCGATCTCGTCCGATCTCGGAAGCCAAGCAGGGTCGGGCCTGGTTAGTACTTGGATGGGAGACCGCTTGGGAATACCAGGTGCTGTAAGCTTTTTTCTCTTCTCTCTGCGGCCTGCATGTAACATCTGACCATCACCGTGTGCCACACAGACACCAGGAAGTTAACCAGCTTGGGCTGCTGCTGATTGGTTGGCACACACCTCTGTTTCTGTTTGGCTCTCAGTCTCCATGTTGCTGATCCTGGATCTGCTGAGATGTCCCAGGCCATTGTTGGCTTTGATCCTCATACATTTAACTTTGTCCTCAGAAAGGACAAGTTCCAAAAAGTCAAACAGGGACTACTTTTGCATTTGACGTAGCCAAACTGCATGCGCCTGGAGAAGCCAAAAGGCTTACAGCACCTGGTATTCCCAGGCGGTCTCCCATCCAAGTACTAACCAGGCCCGACTCTGCTTGGCTTCTGAGCTCTGACGAGATCAGACGTGTTCAGGGTGGTGTGGCCGTAAGCCAGCAATGGGATCACAAACCAGCTCTTTATAGATTCTGAAACAGAATCTGTTATTGTATTCCGACTTGTAAAATAGAACTATACTGTTTAGAGAAGACGCAGTTTATGAGCATGTTGTGGGATTGAGCTTCCCTGGTTTCTCTATATGACAACGGACACAAAACTACACACAGGGAACAGAGGAGCTTGACAGACACTAAGTTATCTGAGAGTCCCATTTTCAGCTGCAGAGAACAATCACATCAGGGAAGTCAACGTGCAGGCTCAACAGCAGCCTCTCAAGCCAGCTTTCTGGTAAAAATAGGGGAAACGTATGGTTCCAGCACCTATATAACATATATTTGTCACAGGGACTGTGGCTTACGGCCACACCGCCCTGAACACGCCCGATCTCGTCCGATCTCGGAAGCCAAGCAGGGTCGGGCCTGGTTAGTACTTGGATGGGAGACCGCTTGGGAATACCAGGTGCTGTAAGCTTTTTTTCTCTTCTCTCTGCGGCCTGCATGTAACATCTGACCATCACCGTGTGCCACACAGACACCAGGAAGTTAACCAGCTTGGGCTGCTGCTGATTGGTTGGCACACACCTCTGTTTCTGTTTGGCTCTCAGTCTCCATGTTGCTGATCCTGGATCTGCTGAGATGTCCCAGGCCATTGTTGGCTTTGATCCTCATACATTTAACTTTGTCCTCAGAAAGGACAAGTTCCAAAAAGTCAAACAGGGACTAGTTTTGCATTTGACGTAGCCAAACTGCATGCGCCTGGAGAAGCCAAAAGGCTTACAGCACCTGGTATTCCCAGGCGGTCTCCCATCCAAGTACTAACCAGGCCCGACTCTGCTTGGCTTCTGAGATCTGACGAGATCAGGCGTGTTCAGGGTGGTGTGGCCGTAAGCCAGCAATGGGATCACAAAACAGCTCTTTATAGATTCTGAAACAGAATCTGTTATTGTATTCCGACTTGTAAAATAGAACTATACTGTTTAGAGAAGACGCAGTTTATGAGCATGTTGTGGGATTGAGCTTCCCTGGTTTCTCTATATGACAACGGACACAAAACTACACACAGGGAACAGAGGAGCTTGACAGACACTAAGTTATCTGAGAGTCCCATTTTCAGCTGCAGAGAACAATCACATCAGGGAAGTCAACGTGCAGGCTCAACAGCAGCCTCTCAAGCCAGCTCTCTGGTAAAAATAGGGGAAACGTATGGTTCCAGCACCTATATAACATATATTTGTCACAGGGACTGTGGCTTACGGCCACACCGCCCTGAACACGCCCGATCTCGTCCGATCTCGGAAGCCAAGCAGGGTCGGGCCTGGTTAGTACTTGGATGGGAGACCGCTTGGGAATACCAGGTGCTGTAAGCTTTTTTCTCTTCTCTCTGCGGCCTGCATGTAACATCTGACCATCACCGTGTGCCACACAGACACCAGGAAGTTAACCAGCTTGGGCTGCTGCTGATTGGTTGGCACACACCTCTGTTTCTGTTTGGCTCTCAGTCTCCATGTTGCTGATCCTGGATCTGCTGAGATGTCCCAGGCCATTGTTGGCTTTGATCCTCATACATTTAACTTTGTCCTCAGAAAGGACAAGTTCCAAAAAGTCAAACAGGGACTACTTTTGCATTTGACGTAGCCAAACTGCATGCGCCTGGAGAAGCCAAAAGGCTTACAGCACCTGGTATTCCCAGGCGGTCTCCCATCCAAGTACTAACCAGGCCCGACTCTGCTTGGCTTCTGAGATCTGACGAGATCAGGCGTGTTCAGGGTGGTGTGGCCGTAAGCCAGCAATGGGATCACAAAACAGCTCTTTATAGATTCTGAAACAGAATCTGTTATTGTATTCCGACTTGTAAAATAGAACTATACTGTTTAGAGAAGACGCAGTTTATGAGCATGTTGTGGGATTGAGCTTCCCTGGTTTCTCTATATGACAACGGACACAAAACTACACACAGGGAACAGAGGAGCTTGACAGACACTAAGTTATCTGAGAGTCCCATTTTCAGCTGCAGAGAACAATCACATCAGGGAAGTCAACGTGCAGGCTCAACAGCAGCCTCTCAAGCCAGCTCTCTGGTAAAAATAGGGGAAACGTATGGTTCCAGCACCTATATAACATATATTTGTCACAGGGACTGTGGCTTACGGCCACACCGCCCTGAACACGCCCGATCTCGTCCGATCTCGGAAGCCAAGCAGGGTCGGGCCTGGTTAGTACTTGGATGGGAGACCGCTTGGGAATACCAGGTGCTGTAAGCTTTTTTCTCTTCTCTCTGCGGCCTGCATGTAACATCTGACCATCACCGTGTGCCACACAGACACCAGGAAGTTAACCAGCTTGGGCTGCTGCTGATTGGTTGGCACACACCTCTGTTTCTGTTTGGCTCTCAGTCTCCATGTTGCTGATCCTGGATCTGCTGAGATGTCCCAGGCCATTGTTGGCTTTGATCCTCATACATTTAACTTTGTCCTCAGAAAGGACAAGTTCCAAAAAGTCAAACAGGGACTACTTTTGCATTTGACGTAGCCAAACTGCATGCGCCTGGAGAAGCCAAAAGGCTTACAGCACCTGGTATTCCCAGGCGGTCTCCCATCCAAGTACTAACCAGGCCCGACTCTGCTTGGCTTCTGAGATCTGACGAGATCAGACGTGTTCAGGGTGGTGTGGCCGTAAGCCAGCAATGGGATCACAAACCAGCTCTTTATAGATTCTGAAACAGAATCTGTTATTGTATTCCGACTTGTAAAATAGAACTATACTGTTTAGAGAAGACGCAGTTTATGAGCATGTTGTGGGATTGAGCTTCCCTGGTTTCTCTATATGACAACGGACACAAAACTACACACAGGGAACAGAGGAGCTTGACAGACACTAAGTTATCTGAGAGTCCCATTTTCAGCTGCAGAGAACAATCACATCAGGGAAGTCAACGTGCAGGCTCAACAGCAGCCTCTCAAGCCAGCTTTCTGGTAAAAATAGGGGAAACGTATGGTTCCAGCACCTATATAACATATATTTGTCACAGGGACTGTGGCTTACGGCCACACCGCCCTGAACACGCCCGATCTCGTCCGATCTCGGAAGCCAAGCAGGGTCGGGCCTGGTTAGTACTTGGATGGGAGACCGCTTGGGAATACCAGGTGCTGTAAGCTTTTTTCTCTTCTCTCTGCGGCCTGCATGTAACATCTGACCATCACCGTGTGCCACACAGACACCAGGAAGTTAACCAGCTTGGGCTGCTGCTGATTGGTTGGCACACACCTCTGTTTCTGTTTGGCTCTCAGTCTCCATGTTGCTGATCCTGGATCTGCTGAGATGTCCCAGGCCATTGTTGGCTTTGATCCTCATACATTTAACTTTGTCCTCAGAAAGGACAAGTTCCAAGAAGTCAAACAGGGACTAGTTTTGCATTTGACGTAGCCAAACTGCATGCGCCTGGAGAAGCCAAAAGGCTTACAGCACCTGGTATTCCCAGGCGGTCTCCCATCCAAGTACTAACCAGGCCCGACTCTGCTTGGCTTCTGAGATCTGACGAGATCAGGCGTGTTCAGGGTGGTGTGGCCGTAAGCCAGCAATGGGATCACAAAACAGCTCTTTATAGATTCTGAAACAGAATCTGTTATTGTATTCCGACTTGTAAAATAGAACTATACTGTTTAGAGAAGACGCAGTTTATGAGCATGTTGTGGGATTGAGCTTCCCTGGTTTCTCTATATGACAACGGACACAAAACTACACACAGGGAACAGAGGAGCTTGACAGACACTAAGTTATCTGAGAGTCCCATTTTCAGCTGCAGAGAACAATCACATCAGGGAAGTCAACGTGCAGGCTCAACAGCAGCCTCTCAAGCCAGCTCTCTGGTAAAAATAGGGGAAACGTATGGTTCCAGCACCTATATAACATATATTTGTCACAGGGACTGTGGCTTACGGCCACACCGCCCTGAACACGCCCGATCTCGTCCGATCTCGGAAGCCAAGCAGGGTCGGGCCTGGTTAGTACTTGGATGGGAGACCGCTTGGGAATACCAGGTGCTGTAAGCTTTTTTCTCTTCTCTCTGCGGCCTGCATGTAACATCTGACCATCACCGTGTGCCACACAGACACCAGGAAGTTAACCAGCTTGGGCTGCTGCTGATTGGTTGGCACACACCTCTGTTTCTGTTTGGCTCTCAGTCTCCATGTTGCTGATCCTGGATCTGCTGAGATGTCCCAGGCCATTGTTGGCTTTGATCCTCATACATTTAACTTTGTCCTCAGAAAGGACAAGTTCCAAAAAGTCAAACAGGGACTACTTTTGCATTTGACGTAGCCAAACTGCATGCGCCTGGAGAAGCCAAAAGGCTTACAGCACCTGGTATTCCCAGGCGGTCTCCCATCCAAGTACTAACCAGGCCCGACTCTGCTTGGCTTCTGAGATCTGACGAGATCAGACGTGTTCAGGGTGGTGTGGCCGTAAGCCAGCAATGGGATCACAAACCAGCTCTTTATAGATTCTGAAACAGAATCTGTTATTGTATTCCGACTTGTAAAATAGAACTATACTGTTTAGAGAAGACGCAGTTTATGAGCATGTTGTGGGATTGAGCTTCCCTGGTTTCTCTATATGACAACGGACACAAAACTACACACAGGGAACAGAGGAGCTTGACAGACACTAAGTTATCTGAGAGTCCCATTTTCAGCTGCAGAGAACAATCACATCAGGGAAGTCAACGTGCAGGCTCAACAGCAGCCTCTCAAGCCAGCTTTCTGGTAAAAATAGGGGAAACGTATGGTTCCAGCACCTATATAACATATATTTGTCACAGGGACTGTGGCTTACGGCCACACCGCCCTGAACACGCCCGATCTCGTCCGATCTCGGAAGCCAAGCAGGGTCGGGCCTGGTTAGTACTTGGATGGGAGACCGCTTGGGAATACCAGGTGCTGTAAGCTTTTTTCTCTTCTCTCTGCGGCCTGCATGTAACATCTGACCATCACCGTGTGCCACACAGACACCAGGAAGTTAACCAGCTTGGGCTGCTGCTGATTGGTTGGCACACACCTCTGTTTCTGTTTGGCTCTCAGTCTCCATGTTGCTGATCCTGGATCTGCTGAGATGTCCCAGGCCATTGTTGGCTTTGATCCTCATACATTTAACTTTGTCCTCAGAAAGGACAAGTTCCAAGAAGTCAAACAGGGACTAGTTTTGCATTTGACGTAGCCAAACTGCATGCGCCTGGAGAAGCCAAAAGGCTTACAGCACCTGGTATTCCCAGGCGGTCTCCCATCCAAGTACTAACCAGGCCCGACTCTGCTTGGCTTCTGAGATCTGACGAGATCAGGCGTGTTCAGGGTGGTGTGGCCGTAAGCCAGCAATGGGATCACAAAACAGCTCTTTATAGATTCTGAAACAGAATCTGTTATTGTATTCCGACTTGTAAAATAGAACTATACTGTTTAGAGAAGACGCAGTTTATGAGCATGTCGTGGGATTGAGCTTCCCTGGTTTCTCTATATGACAACGGACACAAAACTACACACAGGGAACAGAGGAGCTTGACAGACAGTTATCTGAGAGTCCCATTTTCAGCTGCAGAGAACAATCACATCAGGGAAGTCAACGTGCAGGCTCAACAGCGGCCTCTCAAGCCAGCTCTCTGGTAAAAATAGGGGAAACGTATGGTTCCAGCACCTATATAACATATATTTGTCACAGGGACTGTGGCTTACGGCCACACCGCCCTGAACACGCCCGATCTCGTCCGATCTCGGAAGCCAAGCAGGGTCGGGCCTGGTTAGTACTTGGATGGGAGACCGCTTGGGAATACCAGGTGCTGTAAGCTTTTTTCTCTTCTCTCTGCGGCCTGCATGTAACATCTGACCATCACCGTGTGCCACACAGACACCAGGAAGTTAACCAGCTTGGGCTGCTGCTGATTGGTTGGCACACACCTCTGTTTCTGTTTGGCTCTCAGTCTCCATGTTGCTGATCCTGGATCTGCTGAGATGTCCCAGGCCATTGTTGGCTTTGATCCTCATACATTTAACTTTGTCCTCAGAAAGGACAAGTTCCAAAAAGTCAAACAGGGACTAGTTTTGCATTTGACGTAGCCAAACTGCATGCGCCTGGAGAAGCCAAAAGGCTTACAGCACCTGGTATTCCCAGGCGGTCTCCCATCCAAGTACTAACCAGGCCCGACTCTGCTTGGCTTCTGAGATCTGACGAGATCAGGCGTGTTCAGGGTGGTGTGGCCGTAAGCCAGCAATGGGATCACAAAACAGCTCTTTATAGATTCTGAAACAGAATCTGTTATTGTATTCCGACTTGTAAAATAGAACTATACTGTTTAGAGAAGACGCAGTTTATGAGCATGTTGTGGGATTGAGCTTCCCTGGTTTCTCTATATGACAACGGACACAAAACTACACACAGGGAACAGAGGAGCTTGACAGACAGTTATCTGAGAGTCCCATTTTCAGCTGCAGAGAACAATCACATCAGGGAAGTCAACGTGCAGGCTCAACAGCAGCCTCTCAAGCCAGCTCTCTGGTAAAAATAGGGGAAACGTATGGTTCCAGCACCTATATAACATATATTTGTCACAGGGACTGTGGCTTACGGCCACACCGCCCTGAACACGCCCGATCTCGTCCGATCTCGGAAGCCAAGCAGGGTCGGGCCTGGTTAGTACTTGGATGGGAGACCGCTTGGGAATACCAGGTGCTGTAAGCTTTTTTCTCTTCTCTCTGCGGCCTGCATGTAACATCTGACCATCACCGTGTGCCACACAGACACCAGGAAGTTAACCAGCTTGGGCTGCTGCTGATTGGTTGGCACACACCTCTGTTTCTGTTTGGCTCTCAGTCTCCATGTTGCTGATCCTGGATCTGCTGAGATGTCCCAGGCCATTGTTGGCTTTGATCCTCATACATTTAACTTTGTCCTCAGAAAGGACAAGTTCCAAAAAGTCAAACAGGGACTAGTTTTGCATTTGACGTAGCCAAACTGCATGCGCCTGGAGAAGCCAAAAGGCTTATAGCACCTGGTATTCCCAGGCGGTCTCCCATCCAAGTACTAACCAGGCCCGACTCTGCTTGGCTTCTGAGATCTGACGAGATCAGGCGTGTTCAGGGTGGTGTGGCCGTAAGCCAGCAATGGGATCACAAACCAGCTCTTTATAGATTCTGAAACAGAATCTGTTATTGTATTCCGACTTGTAAAATAGAACTATACTGTTTAGAGAAGACGCAGTTTATGAGCATGTCGTGGGATTGAGCTTCCCTGGTTTCTCTATATGACAACGGACACAAAACTACACACAGGGAACAGAGGAGCTTGACAGACAGTTATCTGAGAGTCCCATTTTCAGCTGCAGAGAACAATCACATCAGGGAAGTCAACGTGCAGGCTCAACAGCGGCCTCTCAAGCCAGCTCTCTGGTAAAAATAGGGGAAACGTATGGTTCCAGCACCTATATAACATATATTTGTCACAGGGACTGTGGCTTACGGCCACACCGCCCTGAACACGCCCGATCTCGTCCGATCTCGGAAGCCAAGCAGGGTCGGGCCTGGTTAGTACTTGGATGGGAGACCGCTTGGGAATACCAGGTGCTGTAAGCTTTTTTCTCTTCTCTCTGCGGCCTGCATGTAACATCTGACCATCACCGTGTGCCACACAGACACCAGGTAGTTGACCAGCTTGGGCTGCTGCTGATTGGTTGGCACACACCTCTGTTTCTGTTTGGCTCTCAGTCTCCATGTTGCTGATCCTGGATCTGCTGAGATGTCCCAGGCCATTGTTGGCTTTGATCCTCATACATTTAACTTTGTCCTCAGAAAGGACAAGTTCCAAAAAGTCAAACAGGGACTAGTTTTGCATTTGACGTAGCCAAACTGCATGCGCCTGGAGAAGCCAAAAGGCGTACAGCACCTGGTATTCCCAGGCGGTCTCCCATCCAAGTACTAACCAGGCCCGACTCTGCTTGGCTTCTGAGAACTGACGAGATCAGGCGTGTTCAGGGTGGTGTGGCCGTAAGCCAGCAATGGGATCACAAAACAGCTCTTTATAGATTCTGAAACAGAATCTGTTATTGTATTCCGACTTGTAAAATAGAACTATACTGTTTAGAGAAGACGCAGTTTATGAGCATGTCGTGGGATTGAGCTTCCCTGGTTTCTCTATATGACAACGGACACAAAACTACACACAGGGAACAGAGGCTTTTGACAGACACTAAGTTATCTGAGAGTCCCATTTTCAGCTGCAGAGAACAATCACATCAGGGAAGTCAACGTGCAGGCTCAACAGCGGCCTCTCAAGCCAGCTCTCTGGTAAAAATAGGGGAAACGTATGGTTCCAGCAACTATATAACATATATTTGTCA